>NC_143489.1:48531894-48837728 GCF_027475165.1 Benincasa hispida | reverse complement strand
AATTTTTTATTTTCTTTGCAGCTTTCAACCTCTGTGCACTACCTCTCCTTTGGTAAGGGAAGAAGTGGGTCTCATATGAGCAAAGGACAAGTTCCGGAGCCCAACTATGACCTAGAGATTGAAAGAACTTTCCGAAGAAGAAGAAGAAACAACCGCCGACAACAACAAAAGAGAAATCCCAACATGGCGGAACAACTGGAAGACAGAGCAACAAATGCAAATAATATCATGGCAAACTCATTATCCTGGCGAACGATCGCAATATACCCATTCGGGACAATGCGTCACCCAACCTCTATGATTTCTCCCTAGGAATCATGAGGCCAGCCCTGGACGGATCAAGGTTCGAGATGAAGTCGGTTATGTTGTAGGTGATTCAGATAGTCGGTCAGTTTGATGGAAGGCATGGCAAGGATCCGCACGCCCATCTCTGGAGTTTTATTGAAATCTGCAATACTTTTGTGTTCCCAAACATCTCAGCTGAGGAAGTTCGACTAACGTTGTTCCCATTTTCACTATGCGACCAAGCAAGGAAATGGGCCTATTCTATCAAACCAGGGGAGATAACGTCTTGGGAACAAGTAGTTAAAAAGTTCATGAAGAAGTACTTCCCCCCGACAGAAAACGCAAGAAGGAGGAATTTGATTACAAATTTTGAACAAGACATTGACGAATCGCTCAGCGATGCCTAGGTGAGGTTTAAAAGACTGGTGCGAGATTGTCCGCACAATGGCTTACCCGATTGTCTCCAAATGGAAATCTTTGACCACGGTTTGAACCCTGCATCGTAGACGGCTGCCAATGTGGCAACAGTTGGAGGTCTGCTTGACAAAATATATGATGAGGCTACAAATATACTTGATCGCATTTCAAAGAATCACGAAGACTGGAGGGAAAGCGATCAACGACTTAGAATTAAAGAAGGCGACGCAAGCAATGGGGCCATCGCATCCCTACAAAATCAAATGAATGCGATGATGAACCTAATATAGGGAATCACAATCAATAGCCCAGGAACGCATAAGGGGCAGGTCAATGCAATCTCTCAAATGAACGTAAGTTGTGCCACTTGTGGAGAAGCCCATCAGATGGAAGAGTGTTCGAGCAATCCACAATCTGTTTACTTCGTAAAGAATAATCCTTTCTCCAATACTTACAATAAAGAAGGCGACGCAAGCAATAGGGCCAACTTTGCATGGAAAAATCAACAACAAAATTATCAACCGATGGCACAAAAAAAAGGGCCACCAGGATTTTTCCCGTAAACAAACGGTCAATCGCAAAATCAAGCTAGTAGTTCACAGGCGCCGCAATCTTCATCTATGGAGAGCTTACTAAAGCAGTATATTGAAAAGAATGAAACAGTACTCCAGAATCAAGCAACGTCATTCCACAATCTAGAAATTCAGATAGGACAGATTGCGGGCAAGCTCAAAAGTAGACCGCAAGGGGCATTGCCGAGTTCAACCGAGCTCCCGCGCAACTCAGGGAATACGGTAAAGGAGCAATGTCAAGTTGTGACTTTGTGAAGAAGAAAAACAATAGTGGAAGAGAAGATGGAGCCGAGTAGGACTGCTCTAGTTGCGATGGAACCCCAGACCCCGTTCACACAAGAGGAACCAGAAGTTGCATCCACTTCGAAGCCTATGGAACATGGAACCGTGAAAATACAGCTGCCACCATTCGCTTAGATTAAGAAGAAGAAAAATGATGAAGTGCAGTATCATCGTTTCATGGACATGCTAAAACAATTACATATCAACATCCCTTTCACTGAAGCGATTGAAAAAATGCCAAAATATGCGAAGTTTCTGAAGGACATGGTGACGAAGAAAATAAGCACAGGTAAGTTCGCAACGGTGGCGTTAACACAAAGGTCAAAAACCATTATTCCACCGAAAATACGCGACCCCGGAAGTTTCACAATACCCTGCTCAATTGGCGGGATATATAGAGATCAAACGCTTTGCGATCTCAGGGCTAGTATCAACTTAATGCCCAATTTTTAAACAGTTGAATGTGGGGCAGTTGGTACCCACGACGGTGACTCTCCAGCTGGCAGACAGGTCCCTTGTTCATCCAGAAGGGGAGGTGAAGGATGTCCTGGTCTCGAATGACAAATTTATCTTACTGCCAGACTTCATCATCCTCGATTATGAAGCGAACAAAGATGTACCCATCATTTTGGGACGACCATTTTTATCCACTGGTCGCGTTCAAATTGATGTGTATAAGGGAGAGATCACGTTGAGTGTGAATGGAAAGGAACTCAGGTTTGACATTATTAAAGCCATGAAGTATCCGGAAGAAGAAGACTTAACAGATTCCGACAATGAACCCAGTTGTAACGAAAAAGAAGTGTCCGAAGATGAAAATGAAAGAGAGGATGCGAACGCATCCATAGCAACCTGCAATGCGATTATGGAAACGACAACCAAAGAAGAAAAACTGACGTTGAATGAAGAAAGAAAAGCATAACAACCTTCCTTGAAACAACCACCTACTGTGGAATTAAAAACCTTGCCAAGCCACCTGAAGTATGTTTTCTTGGGGCAAAATGAAGCTCTACCAGTTATAATTTCCTCCGCGCTTCAAGAAGAACAAGAGAATGTGCTGCTAAGCATCCTAAAGAGGCACAAAAAAGCAATAGGCTGGACGTTGGCAGACATAAGAGGAATTAGCCCTGCATATTGCATGCCCAGGATAGGTCTCGAAGAAAATAAAAGAGGGTCGATCGAACATCAACGCAGACTAAACCCTGCGATGAAGGAGGTCGTGAAAAAGGAGATAATCAAATGGTTGGACATAGGCATTATTTATCCAATCGCCGATAGCACATGGGTCAGTCCCGTGCAATGTGTGCCCAAGAAGGGAGGGATGATGGTAGTCCCAAATGCAAATAATGAATTAATACCAATGAGGACCGTCATTAGCTGGTGGATCTGCATGGACTATCGCAAACTTAATGCAGTGACAAAGAAGGATCACTTCTCCTTGCCTTTCATTAACCAGATGCTAGATCGTCTAGCAGAAAATGATTAGTTCTGCTTTTTGGATGGGTATGCGGGCTACAACCAAATCATGATTGCTCCTGAAGACCAAGAGAAAACCACATTCACCTGCCCCTATGGAACATTTGCTTTTCGCAGCATGTCGTTTGGATTATGCAATGTGCCGAGCACATTCCATAGGTGTATGATGGCCATCTTCTCCGAGTATCTTGAAGATTCAGTGGAAATTTTTATGGACGACTTCTCGGTGTACGGGCAAACATATGAAGTCTGTCCAAACAATTTGGAGAAGATACTGAGGAGATGTGAAGAGACGAATCTTGTGCTGAACTGGGAGAAGTGCCACTTCATGGTTAATGAAGGTATAGTGCTCGAGCACAAAGTTTCCAAGGATGGGCTGGAGGTGGATAAGGCGAAGATTGAGGCCATTGAAAAGCTCCCACCTCCAGCAAATGTGAAGGGTGTCAGGAGCTTCTTGGGGCAAGTAGAATTTTATCGACGTTTTATGAAGGACTTTTCAAAGATTGCTCGGCCATTGATTGCGTTGTTGAAGGCCGAGAGGACGTTTGACTTTGATGAACAATGCCTCAACACATTCAAGATACTGAAGAACACATTAATAACTGCACCTGTGTTAATCGCACTTGACTGGACAAAGCCGTTTGAGCTGATGGGCGATGCGAGCGGTTATGCGATGGGGGCGGTGCTAGCACAAAAGAAGAAAACAATGCTACACCCCATCGCATATGCGAGTAGAACCTTGAACCCTGCCCAAATAAACTACACTACCACTGAAAAAGAACTTCTTGCGGTAATCTTTATGCTAGAGAAATTTAGAGCTTACTTGCTGGGATCCAAAGTGATCATGCACACCGACCACTCGGCAATCAAATATTTAATGACAAAGAAAGATGCAAAGCTCAGGTTGATTCGATGGGTTCTCCTCCTTCAAGAATTCAACATGGAAATCATTGATCGCAAGGGGATGGAGAACTAGGTTGCGGACCACCTATAAAGATTAGAAAATCCGGAAGTTGACCGCAACCAGTCAGAGGTAAATGCAACCTTCCCAGGTGAGAAGCTGTTTAGAACAATTTCCTAGTTTGTGAACAATTTCCTGAGAACTACACAGCCCACCAAAAGAGGCGGCTTAGACATGAATGTAAATCATATTATTGGGATGAGCCAAATCTTTACAAGAGGGGGTCAGACCGGATTTTGCGCCTATGCGTACCAAAAGCTGCTCACCAGCGCATACTATCTCAATGCCATGACTCACCATATGGTGGACATTTTGGAGGCCAACGCACAGCAGCAAAGATGTTACAAAGTGGATATTTTTGGCCAACTTTATTCAAGGACGCAAGAGACTATGCAATGAAATGTGACAGGTGCCAACGCACGGGAAACATTTCATGGAAGAATGTGATGCAAATGAATATTATCATAGAGTTGGAGCTATTCGACGTATGGGGCATAGACTTCATGGGACCATTTCTACCATCAAATTGTCACAAATACATTCTATTGGTCGTCAATTATGTTTCTAAATGGATAGAAGTGGTATTATGCATCGCAATCGATGCGGCGATAGTCTCCAAATTCTTGCAAAAAAATATCTTCACTCGTTTTGGCACCCCACGTGCCATAATAAGTGATGAAGGCTCCCACTTTGTCAATAGCGTCATCAAAAAATTGTTGCTCAAGTATAATATCCACCATAAAGTCTCCACCACATACAATCCACAGACAAAAAGCCAAGTTGAGGTGTCCAACAGGGAAATCAAGTTGATCCTAGAGAAGGTGGTGAAGCCTTCATGCAAGGATTGGGCCATGAAGTTGGACGATGCCTTGTGGGCATACAGAGCTGCTTATAAAACATCTATAGGCATGTCCTCGTATGCGCTGGTGTTTGGGAAGGCATGCCACTTATCACTTGAATTGGAGCATAAACCAATGTGGGCAGTGAAAAAACTCAATTTTGATTTGAAGACCGTAGGGGAGGCAAGATTTCAGTTGGTCGAGCTTGACGAATGGAGAACTCAAGCATATAAGAATGCCAAGATCTACAAGGAGTGCGCAAAACGTTGGCATGACAAACGATTATGCGAGAAGAATCTCCAAGTCGGACAAAAGGTCTTGTTATACAATTCTCGGCTACGACTTTTTCCCAAAAAATTAAAATCACGATGGTCTGGTCCATTTATAATCAAAGAGGTATTCCCGCATGGAGCGGTTGAGTTATCCAATGAGGATGGGACCAACGCATTCAAAGTTAACGGAAAAAGAGTCAAGATATATCACGGAGGAGACTTGCATCGCGAGAAAACCTCCGTGGACCTGAGGAATTCCTGACTAAAGAAGAAATGGCCAGTCCCTACACAATCATACGATTCAAACTCATCAGGGATGCAATCTTTTTGCAGTATCCTTTTAAATCTTCATTTCATGAACTCACTCTACCTTTTTATATCCTTTTTACACCATCATTTTAAAAAAAAAAATTAACTCTGTCTTTTATATTTTTTTTTATCTTCTCGATGTTGTTAGCAACGATTGTGGTGAAGCCATGCGATAACCGAAAAACGCGATTAGTTTGTTTAACCATCGCAATCGAAGAAATCGGCTCGTCGCAAAGAAGGATGCGATCATAGATGATGCGGGCAACAGAGCAAATTTGGGGGTTGTATCTTTCTTTGACTCTGTTTATTCCAAATTTTGCACTCTACCATCTCATTCTCAACATTGATAATTTTATCATCACATCCTCTTTAGTTGGCGCAATCATTAAATGTCGATTACTTTAGTTAGTCACCACATTGTTTTTCCGTACTAATTACGATTTCAACGATGAAACGCATGCCTCTATTTCTCATCACATGTACTAGAATCAACTTAATTTTAGGACAGTCAATTCATGAAATATTTCTAGAAGTTAGTGGTCCACCAGCTTTCTTTCAAACTATCTTTTACGAAACTTCCTAAGAGCATCGCATGAATTCTTTCAGTCTATTAGCAATGAGGACACTACTGCGTTTAAATTTGGGGGTGCCGGTATTTATTTTCAACCTTGCTACCTTTAGACATCTCAATAAAAAAAATCATCATAACATTGAGATCGGATGCTACTCGTAGTTGGATGTCCGCATGACACAGTGGGGGCAAGCCAAAATGAAGGTAGGAATCGTGATCAACGCATAAATAAAGTGATCGCAACTCTGCTGCCAAATGGGCATGAGTTTAGACTGAGAAAGAGTGTCGTGCTCGTAGTTGGATGCTCGCATGACACCCGTGGGGACAAGCCAAAACGAAGGCTAGGCACTTGGATCAGCGCAAAGTCACAAAAAGAATATCTAAACTGTGCAAGGATAAGAATCATTTGGAAACACCCCGATTGGAAAAAGTTTTTGAAATAAATCATGCGATGTCCTGGAAACAAGTAAAGTCTTTTTGAAGGTTAAACTTGCGGTCCCTAAATTTTAGAAATATTTTAAGAAGAGACCAGGATAAAAATTAAGGAGATTTTGGTTCATAAGATTTGAATAAGGTACTTCGAGAAATCTAGGTAAGGAGAAGGCGGCTGACTCTCTAAGGAAAATCTTTAGTTTATGCTTGAGGACAAACATTGTTTAAAATTTGGGTGTGTGATAACGCATAGAAATGCATGTTATTACAGCGCAAAGATATAAAACAATGTGGGAATGCGACGGTAAAAATATGCAAAATCGTGTCCAAAAGCATTAAGTTGAGAATTTTGCGATCGTATGCGCCCATTGCATTAAAGTAGCTAATTTACTTATTTTGTGCAAGAAAATGCGTTGGCGCAAAGCAAATTGCGATCCAAGGAATTCGGCACCCGAGTGCGTTAGAAGATTGCGACCGCAAAGCTATGCTCGTATGCGCTCGTGAAGATCTACTCAAGAAGATGGCCACATAAAGACGACGCATCAAAGTGAAAGCATAATAAATCATGATGGGATGGAAAGCTGATGACGGTCGAATCCGAATTTAGTTGACAAGCCATTCATAACGCACAGTAGCAAGTACATTCAACTTTTCGGTGACCACTAATCGGCACATCAGACAGAAGAATTAATGACCACCCATCAATGCAATCATTTGAGAGAAAAACGTCTTCACCTTGAGCTCTATAAGCTACCCAAAAATAGTATACTTCTTCAAAGCAGAAGAAAATCAAATATTTGTATTGAAAAATGATACTTTACTTGAAGAAGTATACATGAGAGATCATAAATTATTATATCAAGGTTCTATAGTAGTTATAGAAAATCAACAAGAGTTATTGATTAAACTGAGCCTAAAACAAGAGTTGTTAAGACTAGTCAGATGCATCTTTCTCAAAGAGTTGAGAGTGCCTTGATGTAGTGGGAGGGTAGTGTGACAACCTAGCCATAACATGGGCTTAGTAGAAACTCCAGTCACCAATACTTGGTGATGGCATCGAGAATCATGAAGGGTATAAAATGCATTCCCTATTTGTTAAATAATTAGAAGTCCACTGTATACTGATATGTTTATAAAGGTCCTCTCAGCTAAAGTGCATGAGGGTCACCTAGTAAGTCTAGGACTACGGGTTGTATAATCTAGGGAAAGTGGGAGAGAAACCCATAGTATATGATACTTAAGATATATGATACCTAGTAAAGATAAACTATGGGTATGTGATGCCCTAGTTTATTGTATTTCTCTCTAAAAAACTCAAAAACTCAATATTATGTGTACAAATGTGTATGACCACTGAAGTATTAGTCCAAGTGGGATTTTGTTGGCTTTATGTCCTAAAATTCGTGATTTGTAAACAATAAACTTATTATGTTAATCAATATAGATGTTATTGAAGTTAGATTCAATAAAGTTGTTATTGAATATCTTAATTGCTCATTTCGTTTTAGAAATAACCTCAATCCAATAAACTAAGATCCATGGCTATTACATGAGTACTTGAACTTTATGTAGAGACATAAGAGTAGACCAAGTTCAAGTAAATAACCAAAATGGTCTATAATATACGAAAAAGGCTGGTACTTTATTCTAGGGACACTATTGGATGCGACCCACTTTGTAGATGTTACAATTGTTGTAAAGTGCTACAAACGAAGTGATCTTGATTCGTTCATGTGGAGACATGTGAATGGGGGCATCCTATGCAAAGAGTCAGTATAAGATCGGACCAAGAAATAAAGTCATTCTTACTTTATAACGTTGTTTATTGTTTAAGACTGACTATTTCAAAGCGATGACCTAGGTAACTTGACCTTAATCCTAAGTTAACTATGAAATTCTATTTGTTCAGGATTATCCTTAGATTTGCATGAGTGAGGGTTGGCACAGCAGCACTGGCTCAATAAGCCTCCTATTTCAGGGATAAGACCGGGTAGATAGTTGGGGACATAGGGTGTAAGATGGAATTTACTCCTACATGCTTTTAGGGATAGTAGAGAGGTTGTTCCCTTAAGTGCTGACTACAGGTCTTAAGTAGGGGGCCTCACCCTCTCATTGGCCTGAGAGGGACTTAGTTTGGTGAATGGATCACAAACTAATTGTTCATTAGAGGATCAATGGGACTTAAGGAACAAGATGTAATCTCGGGGGCAAAATAACTTTTGACCCAACCGTTATTACGAACAACCTATGAAGGGTTGACTTATTGATTATGGTTATATTGAGTGGTCATAATTATACCTACAGTGAGGGGAATGCAACTACTGGGCTTTAATGGAGTGGCTCGGTAGATAACGAATGTTGGTTAATTAGGTTAAAGAGTAACCGGTTATTCTTGGATCGTTAAAGCCCATGATCTGTAGGTCCATTAGATCCCCCTACTAGCTCACAAACGAATTAAACCTTAGCATATGGTGATGAGTATATTTGAAGTGTTCAAATTCTAATTGAGGGAATAAGTAATTATATATGATATAATTACAGGTTTAATTGATGAATTAAACAGAATTTGAGAATTGGATAATATTTAAATTTGATTTAAATATTAATTACATGAATAGAGATTCATGATCATGGAATTGGTGTTTTAATAATTTAATATTGGATATTAAATTATTTTAATTAATTAAATAAATAGATTTTATTTAAAATTGAAAATTTAATTTTATGATTATTCAAAAATAAAATCAGTATTTTTTTAATTGAAATTTTGGAAATTTAAATTAAAAATTGAAACACTAATTTTGAAATGAAATTGATTTTTAAATCAATTTCATTGTAAGTGGGATTTTCCAACTTTGAACACTCATTTTCCATTCAAATTGAGTGGGATTGGTGTCACCTCTTCATGCAAGATAGTTGCATGAACTTGTTGAATAAAAACAAAGATTATTCAGCTGAGATGAGAGAAATTGAAGCAATGTAACTTTTGGCTGAAAATTCAATTGAAGAAGGGTTCTTCAATTTCTGCAGAAAAGCAACTATTTTCACCAAAATTCCCTTGAGTTCAGATCATTTTGGGTTCCACCACCCAATCTGAGATCCAAGAGAATAGTAGGGAAGATTCAAGCTGAATTTGAAGTTAAAGAAGGTCTTCAAAGCTATATCTTCAAACCCTAATTTTTCCTTATTAGCATGCTTTCTTAGATGCGAAAATTGATAAATTAGAATGCTTAATGATTCCGTTTGCTTCCACTTAATACTTGCTAACTCCAAAAAATATGATTTGATTGAATTATTTCATCAAAGTCTAACTCAATTTTTTCCTTCTTGAGCTAATATTAGAATTAACTCTTTTAGAACGAAGAATTTTTCCACTGGATGATTGATGATTTGATGATACTTACAGTAGTTTGAATCACCGACTTTTACATCTCTTTCGGTCATTTAGACTCAGGAAGTTGGATTAATCATGCTTGTAGCAGTTGTTCTAACATACCAAGAATGTCATAATCAAGAAAATGATAGACTTTTTCTTATCTTTCTTGCAAAGTTAATTGGTGTAAATATTCTCAATGCTTCTCTAGTTTCATGTCTTTTCCTTTGAAGGACGACTTAACAGGGGCTATATTGATAGCCATTGATTCTTCTAAAGTCTTCTCACCATCCTTTCCTTCATGCTTTATGTTAGGGACTAAAATAGTTTTATCTTCTCAACTAACAATATTTAGCTCTATATCGTGAACACGAGTTTCTAACTCTTTAAAGATGCGAGGCTTTATACCTTGAAGGATGTAAAGAAGTACCCAATGCATGCCTTGAATGTACATCTCAACGGCAGACAGTTTAATGAGATGGTCTTTGCAATCCATGCAGCTCTCCAGCATTTTATGTAATCAAGAATAAGTTCACCTTTTTCGTTGCTTGGTATTGGTGAGCTCGAAGATATTGACTATCTGTCTTATGCTGTAGAAGTAGTTCAAAAACTATTTTTAAACTTGTCCCTAACTGTCAGTTGATTCAGACTCTAGGTTAGTGTACTAGTCAAAAGCATTTCCCTTTAACGTTTGAACGAATTGTTTGACCCACACTACAAGAAAATTCATTTTCAGTGACAAATTTTTAGTGGCGCAAAAAAATTTTGTTGTTAAATGGTGATTTACAGTGGCAATGGAAAACATGTTGCAAAATATCATTTTTAGTGACAAACTTTATATCAGTGTCACTGAAACAATCTGTGATACATGAACTAACACCACTAAATATTAAAATTCTTTAACAATATATTACATTGTTAGTAAAGGAAGCAAAATATCATTTTTAGTGACAAAATTCTTTTTGTTTTTCTCTCCCTTCTCTCTCTTTTTCCAAACTTTCACCCACCTTTTCCCTCCCCCTTTCTTTCTTTTTTTTCTATCTTTGGTTTCCCTAAACCCCATTTTTTATTTCCCCAACCTCCTTCCCCTCCTGAAATTGAACCTTCAACATCTCTCTCGGTATCACCTCCAAATTGTTAGGTGAGTTTTCTCTCTTCTCTATATTCCTCCCCGTCAGTCCCTCTCTTTATTCCCCCCCCCCCTCCCCCAACGCCCAACTCAACCATCCCCCGTTTAGTCCCCCCATACCCTATTTATTCCCCCCTCCCCATCAGTCCCTCCCCCCCAACACTCCGTCCCCCACTCCCCGTATTCCCCATTATTATTAATTTTGTTGTTTAAAATTTTAATTTTAGTTTTTGAATTCCTTATAACCCATATAAAAACGTGTAAAAATATTTTAAAAAATGTTCATCATCATATCTAATTTATGGTCCATTTGATAACACTATTTTTTTCTTTTTTTCGTTTTTCTATTTTTTAAGGAACATATTTGTTTGATAATCATTTTTGTTTCTTGAATTTGTTTTGAAAAATGTAGTCCAAATTGAGAAACTATATATAAAAAAGAACTTTCTTCCGAAAAAGTGTAAATTTTTCATTTGAACTCTTCTTCATAAAGGCCTCATAATACCATTTATAAATGTCAATCTCGTTACCCTGCCCTTCATCTATCTTCAAACTAGTGTGTTTTGTGCAAGAATCACTCCTATTTGACAATCAAGGTACTTTCTTGTAGTGTGCCTCTCTCAAGAAATCAATCGACGTCATTGCCATTCAACCGCCAATTTCAAACACCTATTTCACTGTTAGGTGGCCAAGTCTTTAATGGTATGAATCTTACCCAATCTCTCTATATTTACTTTACCCTTATTACTTCTCAATAGACATTGGTTCAAAGAAAAAGATTATGAGATGATGTTGTTGTTTATTTGTTGGAGTTAAGAACTTTGAGAAGAACTTTACCCTTATTAAAACATTGCAAGATTAAGGGTTTTTTCAATCATACGTGTTATTTTTCCACTTAATATGACATTGACACTAATAAGATCTACCTAACTTTGATTAGTTATTTGATTGCTTATTTGAATTTTACCTAAGACTTAGATTTTAACTGTTTGATTTCTAATTTAGGTACTTCACTTTTTACTTGTTATGGATCGTAGTTGGATAAATTTAAAAGATCGACGGTCTAGTCAATATTCTAACAGTGTCGATAATTTTACTGAAGTCGTAAAGAAGTATTTAGATGAAGAAGGAAGAACAAGATGTCCTTGTTCAAACTGTATGAATATAATTTGGAACAACTTAGATGACATAGAGTGCCATTTATATAAATATGGCATGTCTCCGACTTATAGCCGATGGATATTCCATGGAGATATAGTTGATCTTTCTCCATTTTGAAGGACTAATTCAAGGTTTATAGGTGCAACATTTGCAGATTCAGTTGAAAGTAGAGAAGACTGAAAATCTTAGAGCAAACAATAGAGATCATAGATATAATGTGAAATATGAGATGCTAGAAATGATTCATGATTTTTATGGACCAAAATTTGAAGAAACTAGAAGAGAATCGAATGAGGAAGATGGAACAAGTGTTATTTTTCATGAAGTAGAAGAGGAGTTATATCCAGGGTGTCTAAAGTTTACTTCGTTTAATTTCTTAGTGAAACTTATGCACATTAAGGTGCTTAATTGTTGGAGCGATTAATCATTTGATATGTTACTTGAATTGTTAAATGCAGCCTTTTCGGATGGTGTAAAGCTACCTACCTCATACTATAAGGCTAAGAAAAGACTACGTGACCTAAGGATGGGATAAAAATCAATTCACATGTGCAAGTTTGATTGTGCTTTATTTTGGAAAGAGTATGCATCGATTGATAATTGTCCACATTGTGGAGAGTCAAGATACAGATTGAATGATAGAAAGGGGGAAAAATTCCACATAAAGTGTTAAGATATATTCCACTAAAGACAAGGTTTCAAAGATTATTTCTTTCAAAACATATTGTTGAGGATATGAGGTGGCACAAGGAGAAAAGGTGTGAAGTTGAAGGAATACTTTGGCATCCTGCTGATATTGAGGGTTGGAAGTATTTTGATAGCCAATATCCTTGTTTTGCTGCAGACTCTCGTAATGTCATATTAGCTCTTTATTCTGACGATTTTAACCCATTTGGAAACATGAGCACATCATATAGCATGTGGTCAATTATGCTCATTTCATACAACGTGCCCCCTTGGAAGTGTATAAAACCACCATTTATGCTTCTATCTCTACTCACCCCTAGTCCAAGGTCTCTTGGTAAAGAAATTGATATTTACCTACAACCACTAGTAGATGAGTTAAATGAGTTGTGGGTTAATGGTGTTCGAACATATGATTGTTTCAGTGCTTCTTTCTTCCAACTTCCTACTGCACTATTGTGGACAATTAACGATTTTCCAGCTTATGGTGATTTATTTGGTTAGAGGACAAAAGGTTATGAAGCATGTCCAGTTTGCAATGTTGATACAAGCTCAATGAGACTAAAGAGCAAAATTTATTATAAGGGGCATCATCGGTATCTACCTTTAACACATGCATGCCACAAATATAAGCAACATGATGGAAAACAAGAAATGCGAGCAACTTCAAATATATTATCTAGACAAGATATTATAATAAATTGAATTCAATAAGTTTTACTATGCTCAGTAAGAATCCCGCAAGACGTGATAACAAACGAAAAGGGATAATTAGTCAGCACAATTGGACTAAAAGAAGCATTTTTTTTTTCAATTCTCCATATTGGCAAAACCTTAAACTACGTCATAAACTCGATGTGACGCATATTGAGAAAAACATATGTGATAATTTGGTGGGTACTATACTGAACATCCAAAGAAAGACTAAGGACACCATTAAAGCTCGTGAGGATTTAGCGAACTTAAATATAAGGAATGAGCTTCACATATAAGAAATCGGTAATAGGTGTGTCAAGCCTCATCATCTCACATTAACTGCTACTGAAAAAGTGAACTTTTGTACATTTTTTAAATCTGTGAAGTTTCCTAATGGTTTTTCTTCCAATATATCTCGGTGTGTAAATGCGAATGAGGGAAAAATCTCTAGTTTAAAAAGCCATGATTGTCATGTTTTATTACAAAGATTTCTCCCACTTGGCATTTGACCATGTCTACGCAAGGATATTTATACAACTAAATCAGAGTTGTCTCATTTCTTCCATGGTCTATGGAAAAAAACTTTGAGCATACTAGACTTAGACAAAATGCAAGCTGATACAATACTCATCCTATGTAAGTTAGAAAAGATATTTTCACCAGCATTTTTTGACGTAAGGGTCCATTTAGCTGTCCATTTGCCATGGGAAGCAAAAATTGTTGGCCCCTTGGGATATAGTTGGATGTATCCAATTGAAAGGTATGTAAATTCTCTTATATTTTTTAAGTCTCACTTCTTTGTTGTAGGTTGTTAATACATGTGCTTTCGATATTATGTATTAGGAGCTTGCGATATTTGAAACAATATGTTAGAAACAAAGCTCGGCCAGAAGGTTCAATTGCTGAGGCTTACATCATAAATGAATCTTTAAACTTTTGTTCTATGTATTTACATGGAATTGAAACAAGGTTTCATGGAACTGATCGGAATAGTGATAATATTGATGATGAAAAGAACAGTAATGGATTATCAGTTTTTTCTAGACATATACGATGGTTAGGTGGTGGCCAATTTCGAAAATTAACTTCTGATGAGTTAAAGAAATCACATTGGTATACTCTAAACAACTGTGATGAAGTGGAACCTTATTATAACACTCATTTTATATTTGAAATATAAATGGAAGATTAAACTAACTTGTAAAGTATAGGGAGCATATGAGAGTACTTGAATCAAATAATGGACATGGTGATTTGCATAAGAGGCAACAACTAGAATTTCCTGCATAGTTCAAAAAAAAAAAAAAAAAAAAAGGTACGCCCTTGAGCGTGGTCATACCTCTAAGTTAGATAACTCTATTTTACCTAAAAATTTTCTTTTATGATTAGGCCCAAAGGTTGCATCATGATAAAATGATATCTGATGATTTGTATGCCCTTGCTTGTGGTCCAAATGATTGTGCTCGATCTTATAGTGGGTGTATAGCAAATGGAGTTCGATTTCATACAAAAGATCATGATTGTCGTCGGACCATGCAAAATAGTGGAGTTATAATCCTGGTGATGATGAATCTACGCAAATCGTTTTCTTTGGTGAATTACATGAAATAATAAGACTACAATACATTTATATGAAGGCAGTTAATTTTTTTAAGTGTGAATGGTATGATACCAGTTCATGAAAAGGTTGAATTAAGATAGTTGATGGCTTTACATCGATAAATACTTGTTACCGATGGCACAAAGATGAGCCATTCATCCTTGTAAGTCAAGCTGTACAAGTATTCTACTTAGATGATTACAAACTTGGTCAATACTGGAAAGTTGTTCAAAAATTTCAACAGAAAAGTGTGTGGATATTTCAAAACTTGAAAGTGATGAAATAGAGATAACGGTAGATGTAACCATACCTACATGTTATCCTCAAGTCGAAGAAAACCTAGATTCACAAACATTTAATAGAGAAGATGGTGAGCCTTTGACTATTGAAGATTAAGTAGATTTACTTGTAGAAGGTAATGAAGAAGCATCGACTGATGAAGAAGATTTTGATTTCGATCATTCTAGTGATGACTTAATGAACACACATTCAAACACATCACTATGTGACGAAGATTGTGACAGTGACACATAAAACTATTTGTAAGGCTATATGTAACTACTTAAACTTTCATTATATGTATATAAATCTTAGATTATTTTTTTCTTTTATTGTTATGTTAAATGATGTTGTCAAGAATTCTTGGACCTGGAAATTGTAGTAGGTCCACCTCAAGCGTCTCACAAGTAAACAACAATAATGAAGATTCTATTAGTGAGCAAGAAGTTGATTCGATAAATTCAAATGTTCAGGGTAATGTGTTAATTTCTCTGAATAAATATTAATATTTATTATAACCTTAAATGTATTAATATTTGATATTTCTTATGATGGTTCTAGGACTCAAACAAAAGGTCGAGGAGTGACTAGAGGGGTTGCTCTTGAGAAGTATGTCAAAGAAAATGATCGCATTTCAATTAAAATTGAACATGAAGATAGAAAACTCATTTGTAAGGACTCGTCCAAGTTGAATTCTACCATTGGAAAAGAGGTACGTGGAATAGTACCTCTTCAGTGTGAGCAGTGGTCAGATGTCTCTAGAGAAGTAAAAAGGGATATAATAGATAGAATTTCGGTAAGTTAATTAGCTAAATGTATTTTTAAAATATAAAATACTTCTTTTAGATAAATTGGAAACTAACAGGGTTTGTTCTTCAATGTTAGAATTACTTCATTTTGGATTTGGATGACCCCATAGTACAAGATTATCTTGAACATGAGATGAGTATACTACATAGAGAGTTTCGTTGTTCTTTACACAAAACTTACAAATAGCATAACTCTCTAGATGAAGCATGAAAACATCACGACAAACGAGTGGCAAGAGATTCAGATCGGAACCGTTTATGAGATTGATGGGAAAGAGAAGACTTTAAGCGTACCTTTAGGCAAATACCAAGGCTCGAGCTGATCTTGCATTCACTCATAGAGGTGGCACTTCGTCATTTTTATGCCATAAGAAAAGAAAGGTACACATTTCATTCTTATCTCCATAATCAATCTTTCTTATTCTATAACTTGGGTCATAACATGCAGAAATTAGAAGATGGTAAGGAATTATGTGATATTGAATTATTTAAGCATACTAATTCTAATGCAAAGAAGGGATGGGTGAATGATGAGGCAAAAAAGAAATATATAAGTAAACTTTTGTGTTTATATAATTTCTTTCTTATTTTACACCATAATAATGCTATGACATATTTATTTTGTAGGATGAGATGATGGCATTAAAAAAAAATTTAGAAGAAGCAGGTACACCTATTGAAGATAGAGAAATCTGTGAACAAGTGTTAGGTAAACGGTTGGGGCATGTGAAGGGCAAAGGTTGGGGACCAAGAACAAGAAATGCTAGGAATGATGCAAGTTATCAGCATGCTAAAGAAACAAATGCTCAATTTGCACATTTGCAAAGTGTAGTTGAATCACAACAAGCCATGATTGAAGAAATCTTAAGAAGGTTGGCAACTCAAGAAGGGATATTTAACATAGAAAGGAGTTGAGAATAGTCCAATGATAGTTAAAAGGTAATATTTATAAGACATTCTTCTTACAATTCTAATTTTTTAAAGTGTTGGATTAGTGATCATGACTTGGGCTTTGAAGCGTTTGTCCTGAATTTGAAATTAGGAATTTGGTTTTCTATTTCACTTGATATAAGAATTGGAATTATTCTAATATTATTGATAGAAGATGGTTGTGTTTTTCAACTTCCCCCCCCCCCCCATATAGTTATTTTGATGGTCATGTATGCTTGTTACTATGTTAATGGGGTTTGCTTACTTTTGTTGATATAACAATCATGACTTCTATGAAAATGAGCTATTTTGTTGATAGAAGGTGATTGTGCTTTGAAGTGTGTGTCCTGAATTTGATATTAGGAATTTGATTTTCTATTTCACTTGATATAAGAATTTAGAAATGTTCTAATATGGTTGATAGAAGATGGTTGTGTTTTTCAACTCCCCTCCTCCTTTAATATAGTTATTTTGATGGTCCTATATGGTTGTTTCTATGTTAATGGGGTTTGTTTACTTTTGTTGATATGGTGATTGTGACTTCTATGAAAATGAGCTATATTTTTTATAGAAGATGGTTGTGCTTTATAGTATTTGTTCATGTTGATTTTGGTGTTTGTCCCTAAATGCTTTCGCCATTAGGAGCTTTTGCTTTGATTTCTAATAGGTTTCATGTGTTCTCTTTTTCTCTTTCTCTTGATATTAGGAATTTGGAAATGTTCTAATGTTGATAGAAGATGGTTGTGCTTTTCAACTCCCCCCCTCCCCCTCCTCCTCCTCCTCCTCCTCCTCCTCCTCTTATGATAGTTATTTAGATGGTCCTTTTATGATAGTTTCTATATTAATGAGGTTTGTTTACTTTTGTAATATTGAGCATGGTTTCCATATAGTTTGTATGAAATTGGATTTTGTGAATGTCATTATGTCCCCTACTTCAATTTGTTATTCTAATGTGCTTACATATTTCAATTTGTATATGTCAGATTTTATATCTTGAGGGTTACAAGCTAGTATGAGATTTCAAAAAGTTCAATCTAGATGAAAATGCAAAGAATTTTGGGGCATTTTATATGTTTATTTCAAACTGACCTTTTGTGCTTCAAATACCTTACATTGTGACTTTTGTTATGTAAATATTGTGACTTTGAGCTCATTTAAGAACTGATTGAAGTAGGTTGATATTACATTGGGATTTTTGTCATCCAAACTTGTGATCAAGTTATTTTATTTTGTTTCAATGATAGTGTTTTGATGTTTGGGAATGTGTGCATCTTCATTTATAATTTTTTGTTTTAATTTAAAATGACTAATCAATTCTTAAAATGTTTGAAAGATTAATAAATTTTAGATCTTGTAACAGGTTCACATATTAAATTAAGCATCATTTTTTTATTCAATAAAATATTTTTAGCAACGCTTTATATAACGTTAGTAAATCGATATTTTTTTACTAACGCTTGTCAATGTCGCAAAAGATGCTTGCAATGAAATGACTAGAAATTTACATTTAGCAGCAGTCTTATACGTCACTAAAACTTAACTTTTAGAGACAAACTTGTCATATCACTTATAAAACAAATAGCAACAAATCGTGCATTGCTAAAAGTACACTTTTAGTACCGTGTTAATGTCTATAAAAGTCGTGTCTTAGCGACGTGTACTAAAATGCGTCACTAAAACTTTTAAGTATATGGCTACCGCAACATTCACAGCGATGCGCCTCTAAGCATTGCTAGTACTTTTAGTGGCATTTTTTCGCTTTTAGCAACACATTTTATTCGTCATTGAAAGCTATTTTTCTTGTAGTGCCTAGTTCCTTCGCGTGCCAGCATTTTCACATGGTTTGATGAAAAGAGCAATATGTTGCTTTGGATTTTCCTTCCCATCCAAATTGTTGAAATTTAGGTTGCTGGTATCTGGTTGGCATTGTTAAATTATCAATTCTTTTTGTATATAGTTTAGAATACAAGAGAGAACTTTGAGACGGACCGCCATATTGAGCTCAGATGGAATTTTTAATCATATCTAGCAATGTTGGACCGACAACGAAGCAATTAAAGTTGAATGTTGTTGTCGTTGGCTCTCTTGCAATATTTGTCTTCCCTTTGTCATTATCCTTGACAGTAGGTGTTTTGCTTGATTCAATAGCATCATGACTTTGAATATGATTCTTTAGAGATTCCATTTCATAATCTCTTTCTTCAATTGCCTTCATCAACATGTTAACCTTTTTTTCAAGTTCAACCATCATTTCTGTAGGATCTAAAGGCAACACTAGGGGGGTGAATAGGGTTGACTAACAATTTTTTTAAAAAAATAATTTTATCTTCAAACAATGCTCAATAAAGTTAACCCACTAATTTGATTAAAGAAAATTTATACAAGAAAAACTTAAATCATGCAAGCTATGATAACTTCAAATTTAAAGACAATTTAATCAAGGATAAATTTAAATAACACACTAAAAATTAAATCATGCAATTTGGAAAGATTAAAAAAATAACTAAGACAAGAAGCAAAAAAAATTGAAAACAAGAAATAAAAGAGAGAGAGGGAGAGAAAGCACCGGGAATTATAGTGGTTCGGCAAATTTCCTACTCCACTCTCCAAGACTCCTTCTTGGATATTTCACTAAGTGATCCTCTTGCAGATGAGGACCAAACTGACACACGACCCTCTTTTTCCTAGGCTAAAGAGAAACCCAAGATCCTTTTTACTGGTTCAGGATCAAACAAATTTTTTTTCTCACAACCCAAGGTGTACCCACACCTTAATACAATTCCCAAAAATTAAAAGAAAACCTCATAGTATTACCTCTTGAAGGCTAAATACACAAGTTGAGCACTCAAAAAAAACTCACAAAAATAACTCTAGGCCAATTTAGGAGCAAGGAGGACAAGAATTTAAGAGTACAGAGAATTGAGAGCTTAAAACTTGATAACTTTTGGTGTGTGTATGAAGAGTAAAATCAATTCGAATTTATAGGTGAGGGGGATAAATTTTGGCCAATGGATATGATTGCAAATGCAGGGTGGAGATTGAATAAAAATAGAAAATGAAAGGATTTGAAAAGTAATTTTGAAAGATTGGAATTATTGAGATTTGGAGAATAAAAAAGATTTGAAGGATGAAAATTTAGGAAGGAAATCAAATTTGAAAAGGTTGAAATTTGGTGCGAATTTGGAGAAAATTGGATCAGAAATTTAAAAAAAATAAGAAAATAAAAATAAAAAATAGTCTGATGATATGAGCACCACATGCATAGGGGAGGAGATTGAGCATCACGCGCCGCATTCTGTGAAGAAACTGCAGGCACGTGAGGCGCACGCGCGCGTGAAGCTGGGTTACGGCCACTTGTCATTATCTCATTCGTCCACGGTCGCCACGTCACTGCCACATCATGTGCCACATCATCGCAACCTCAGAAAAAAGTGATCAGTTGGAGTGCCACATCATCAATATTGACCGTTTGTGTGCCACGTCGGCAAGGTGTCACGTGTCACTGCCACGTTGGATTTCCTCTCCAATCTTCTTTTGCTTATAACTTTCTCGTTTGAACTCCGATTTGAGCGACTCAAATTGCGTTGGAATCGTCTTTCCGAGCTCTACAAGATAGTGACTCTGAAACACTGAAAATATTACTACAAAAAAACTTAGTTTGTTATCATCAAAATACTTGATTTGATTGAAGCCCTAAAGTTAACAATTTCTTCATCTATTTCGACTATTGGGTTTTATGCCCTAAAAATCGTAGATAGTGAATGTAATTAAATGACTGTCATTAATAAATAGTTATAACTCTCAATAAGTTTTATTGATATTTTATTTAATTTTCTCTTATTAACCCTAAAATCCAATAAACTGACATCCCATGCTGTCTTATGAGTCATGAACTGTAGAGAGATATAAGGATCAATGTTCAAGATATAGCCTAAAGGGATATAGTATAGGGGTAAGGATGGGTACTTTATCCTGATAACACTATGGATATGAGGATGAGTACCTTATCCTGGTAACACCGTGGATATAACCTACTTTGTATTTGATACAAATGCAGTGATCCAATGCGTTTGTGTAGGAGACACGTGAGTGGGGGTATCTTGGATAATGAGTTTGCACAAGACCGAACCGTGAAATAGTAACTACTAGATGTAACTCCGTTGGCTAGTTAGGTATCTATTTCAATAGGATGACCTAGGCAACTTAGTTTTACTGTTGATTATATTATGAACTCATATTCACGAGGGATTGTCCTTTGATTTATATAGATGAGAGTGGCCAGTTTTTCGACTCAATATGCCTACCATTTTGGGGATAAGACTGATTGGGTAGCTGGGAACATAATCATACAAGATGGATTTCATTCCTTCCCGATTTCAGGGTAAGTAGATGAGTGTTCCCTTAAATGGTGTCTTCGGGACTTGAATAAAGGGTCTTACCCTCTCATTGGCCTGAGAGGGGTTTCTGTTTAATGCTTGGACCATAAACAGGTTGTTTATTAGAGGCACACTAGTACTTAAGGATGTAGAGGTAAACTAAGGGTAAAACGGTAATTTGACCTAGCTGGCGTTATGAACACTCGTAAAGGACTAACTTACTGTTATTGATCTATATCCGTGGACATAGAAACATATATGTAGTGAGAAAAATGCAGTTGTGGATCTTTAGTGGAGTATACTCACAGTTAACGAATATTAATTAATTTGGTTAATGAGTTTAGCCAATTAATTTCACATCGTTGGAGCTTCTGCTCTGCAAGTCCATTAAGTCCCCTTCCTAGCTTGTAAAGGGTATTGAGGAAATTTGTCATTAAATTGAATTTGAAATGTTCAAATTCATAATTGAGAATTTTTTAATGTATATTGATACATTTTAATATAAATTTTAATTTTAGACTTTATTATTAATTTTGGATACGATTCAAAATTAATAAATGAGAGAAACAAAATATTTGAAAGGAGTTCAAATATTAATTTAATATGAATAAGATTCATATTGAAAAATATAGGTTAAAAATAATGTGCATTGGATGCACATTTAAACTATAAGTTAAATGAGAAAAATATATTTGAATATGATTCAAATTAGAAATTTAAATTAAATATGTGATATTTAATTGGAAGATTAATTACGTGGATAATTAATTTCAAATATTAATTTAATATGAATAAGATTCATATTGAAAAATATAGGTTAAAAATAATGTGCATTGGATGCACATTTAAACTATAAGTTAAATGAGAAAAATATATTTGAATATGATTCAAATTAGAAATTTAAATTAAATATGTGATATTTAATTGGAAGATTAATTACGTGGATAATTAATTAATTATTTTATTTTATTTTGAATTTAATTAAATTGATTAAATCAAAACTATAGGTTAAAATTAATGCACATTAGATGTGTATTAAAACTATAGGTTATGTGAGAGGGAACCATTTAAATATGATTTAAATGTAATTCCTCACGTAGGGGAGTTACTAGAGATGTGGCCATTCTCTGTATCAAAACAAAAGAAAAAAAAAAAGCAGAGATAATCAATTGATCAATATTCAAAAACTCTTTGCGTTTTTTTTTTTTTTTTTTTTTTTTTTTTTGTCTTCCTCCTCCTCCCAATTCCAAAAAAAAAAAAAAAAACCTCACAATTCTCATCTCCTAGGGAGGACTCCAAGTGGTGGTGCCCAATCCCAATTCTCAATAGATAAATTCTACTGTCAAAAGGTTTGCAAGGTAAGTTTTCTTTGCTCTATGATTATGTTTTTTAATTGCATGCTTAATCTATTTTTCTATTTTATTCCAATACAAAATTGTTCGATTTTAAAAGGCAATTTTAAATACATTTGGGTTTTGTGTTTTAGCTTCCGCTGTGCCTTAGGGTTTTCATCCCTTCAATTGGTATCAAAGCGAAGTTGTATTGTCAATTTGGCCTTTTTTTTTTTTTTTTTTGCATTGGTTTGGTGAGATTTACTAAATTATGAACATTATGGTTTGCAATTGAATGTTTTATGCAATATTTGACCTTAGATTTACAATTTTGATATGATCAATATAAAGGCGCTTATGTTTTTTGGGTATTATTGTTATAAATCGTTTTTCTATAAGTCTAGGTCTAGAATTAAGGTTCATGTCGACATTCTGCTTCCCTGCATAATTTTGCAGAGAATTCAAAGCGGGTCCGGTTCGACTACGAATCCATTGGTGGTCTGGTTCGGTTTGCTTTGCTTGGTTCGTAGGTTGGTGATCCAGTTCAAGCCAGTTCAGGTTGGTCTGGTCTGGTTCTATACTGCCAGAAGAAATTTTAGGATAAAATTAGCTAACTTAGTGAAATTTATTGCTTTATTTTATCCTAAGGGCCAAAAATTACAGGTTCATTTGCTATTTAAATGCTTTGTGGATGTCATTTATATAAATCTCACCTTAGGTTAAGCATGTTCATGCATTTTTTGTATATTATAAGTGTTATAATATATGGTATGAAATGCATGATTTATAATTTTAAGATTTATTTAATGTATTTGATATGTTAATTATATGAAACTACAGAAGTATGTTGCATGACATTAATTAGAAAATATAATTAGTTATATTTATTAATGTATATGAATATGCTTGGTTGATTTTCATAATTTTATATAAGTGTTATATTTAATTGGAAATCAATATGCATTGAGCATGATACATCCATTGCTTAATATAATGGTTATATCAAAGTCATGCATGTAATATAATTTAATTTTTTAATTAGAATATGATTGTTAATTAATTAAAACCACAGTGAGCATGTTATAGGACTAATCATTACAATTTGTAATACTTATAAAAATTAATGATTAGCAACCATTAACCTATAACAAAGAGTTGCATGCAAATATAGGATCTAAAAAAAATTAGTTAGACCTAAGATCTCATTTCTAATTAGATTAGAATAATTACTCAGTTTCTTTTCAAATAGTTTTAAAATTGACTAAGTATGACAAATAGGATTAAGGTTATAAGGGAACTCAACCGATACAGTTTTGTCTAGACTAGAGGTCCTAGCATGTAATGTCATAGTAAGTGGGAGAAAGACACGTGTCAACTGGGAACTGGGAACTGGATCGGAACCTGAGTTAAGTTAATAGAGGTCCTATTAGCATGCAATGTCACTAGGTAAATTAAATGGTTTAATGAACCTAGAACATTAGTATAAAAACCTTATTATAAGAGTTATAATAGGCATAAACTTAGATAGATTCATTAGCCGAAATTTAACTAAGTGTAACAAAATCCTAAGAGAATTAGAACATTTTAGTGGGAGAAACTGGTATATATGATATATCATTTTTAGGCTTTCATGTCCCTAAGAGTTCACACCATGAGAACGATTCTTTTGATGATTTGCGGTTTGTCTTAACTGAGGAGTGTCCTCATGTCCCCGCTCGAAATGCACTCCTAAATGTTAGGGATGCATATGACAATTGGACAAAGGCTAATGAAAAAGGCCCGAGTCTATATCTTGGCGAGTCTATCTGATGTACTCAATAAGAAGCATGAGGCCATGCTCACTGCTCGTGAAATCGTGGAGTCCCTCCAGGGTATATTTGGGCAACCATCCATTCAGATCTAGCACAAGGCCCTCAAATACATTTATAATGCATGTATGAAGGAAGGCCAATCAGTTAAAGAACATGTTCTCGACCAGATCGTCCAATTTAATGTGGCTAAACTTAACGAAGAGGTCATTGACGAGCAATCCGGTATATTTTCCACATTGATAGGAGTACGTTTATGTTTCTGCTTTATGAATATGATATTTTTTGGGTATTTCTAATAATATCAAGTGTTATTCCTATTTTGGCGTTTCTAATTTCTGGAGTTTTAGCCTCTCTTAGCAAAGAGCCAGAGAAACTTGCGAGTTATGAATCGGGAATAGAACCAATGGGCGATGCTTGGGTACAATTTAGAATCCATTATTATATGTTTTCTTTATTCTGGAATCTCTTTCGAAGAGATTTCTTCAATTATGCAGGAATGCGGTTATGAATAAAATTCAGTACACTATAACGATGTTGGGATTTACGTCCTAAAACTCATGGTTTGTAAATAGTAGAACTTATTTTGAGAATTCAATAAAGTTGTTATTGAATATATTGTTTTAAAAAATCCAATAAACCTAAGTCCCTTGACTATTACATGAGTACTTGAACTTTATGTGGAGACAAACAAGTGGATCAGGTTCGAGTAAATAGTCAAAATGATCTATAGTATATGAATAAGGTTGGGTACCTTATTCTGGTAACACTATTGGATGCGGCTTACCCTGTAGTTGTTACAAAGAGTTGTAAAGTGCTACAAACGAAGTGATCCTAATTCGTTCATGTCAGGACATGAGGAGTGGGGGTGTTCTGTGCAAATGAGTTTTGTGCAAGATCGGACCATGAAACCAGTCATTCTTACTTTATAATGTTGTTTACTGTTTAAGATTGACAATTTTAAAGTGATGACCTAGGTAACTTGACCTTAATCCGGAGCTAACTACGAACTCATGCTTGTTCGGGATTATCCTTTGATCTGCAAACGGTGAGAGTAGACCAACTGTCTCTTCTCAATAAGCTTACCATTTTGGGGACAAGACCGGATGAATAGCTGGGAACATAGGGTGCAAGACGGAATTCACCCCTACTCGATTAGGTTTAGTAGAGAGGTTATTCCCTCCAAATGTTGATTCTGGGTCTTGAACAAGAGGCCTCACTCCCTCATTGGTCTGAGAGGGATTCGATTTGTTGATTGGATCACAAATCAATTGTTCATTAGGAGATCAGTGGAACTTAAGGAACAAAGAGGTAATTTCGGGGGAAAACAGAGATTCGACCCAACTATTATTATAAGCAATCTATGAACGGTTAACTTACTAATCATGGTTATATCAAGTAGGCATAATATATCTACAGTGAAGAGAGTTCAGTTATGGGCTTTAGTGGAATCACCCATTAGTTAATGAATGGGGGTTAAATCGGTCTAATGAGTTTAGTCGATTAATCTTGGATCGTTGGAGCCCATGATCTGTAGGTCTGCGAGGTCCCCCTACTAGCTAGAAAATGGATTAACTCTAGAATAACATGATAAGTTAATTTGAAGTGTCCAAATTAGAATTAAAAAAAAATTGAAGAAATAATATTTAAACACGATTTAAATATTTGAAGATGAAATTGCGTAAAAATTAATTTAATATTTGATATTAAATTAATTAGAATTATTTAAATTGTATAAATAATTATTTATTAATTTAATTAAAGAAAATTAATTTAAGAAATTAATTTTGTAAAATTAATAATATTTTCAGTTTTATAAATAAAATTGATTTATGAAATCAATTTCAATAAAATTGAAAAAGAAAAGAAAAACACAAAGTTGGAAAAATGGGATTTTCCATTGTCTTCTTCCTACTAGCTCACGAACAACCCACCTTAAACTCTTCATTACCAAGCATGAGCTGCATCTCATGCAGTAAATCTCTTTACATGAATGTCTGTAATATATTGAAGAGATTGGAGTGTTTTGAAGACAATGCAATCGAACAATTTTTTCTGAAAATTCGTGAGAGAAGAAGGTTGTTCTTCTACTGGGTTGCTACTGTGAGCTTCTCCAAATTCCTTTAATTCCAGCTTATTTTAAGTCCCACTACTCAATCTTGAGCACCAAAAGGATAGTAGGGAAGATCTTGGGGTAGTCTACTACAAGATTCTGTGAAGATTTACAGTTGGTTCAAAGCTTAGAGGAAGTTCTTCAAAGGTATGTCATGAAATCCATTTATTTTTGTTGAAGCATGTTTTCTTTTCTGCCAAAATTAATGAATTAGAGTGCTTATGGATCCTAGTAACTTCCGCTACACATTGGTACATTCCAACAACTAGTATCAGAGCATCTTATAAGCATTCAATTGGGTTTAATTTTAGTTTGGTGGGTGTTTTATATGAAAATATGAAATTGATGTACTGATATGGTTCTTTCAGTTTTGACATTTAATTTCCCTTTAATTTCTCATTTAAATTTGTAATTGGCTCTTGCTTGATAAGCTTTAATGTGTTCCCAAGAGTTTGTAATTTATTTGGAGTCATTAGAGTTGAAATTAAGCTGTAAATTGAAGAAACAAGCGAAGAGGTCGAGTTGCAGATTCCAAAAAATCAGCCTCTGTTCATATCATCATTAAGCTTTAGTAGCTAAATGATTGTTTAGCTTCATGCGTTAGATGATGTGAAGAAAAGCTAAGTGATCGTGTAGCTTCGGGCATTGATCGTTGAGGTGTTGTGCGCTAGACGATTGTGTACCTACGGAATCTAAGTGATGCGTTGTATTGCTATACGATGGCACTACACGATCGTGTAGTTTCGGGTGGGAGCTAAGCGATATGGTGAAGATTTATACGATAGCACTGAACGATCGCCTACCATGATCGTTTACCTTTTATCGGCAGCTAAACGATGCGTCGAAATGCTAAGCGATAGCACTACATGATCGTTTATCTCTATGCGGCAACTAAGTGATGCGTCAAAATGCTAAGCGATAGGACTACGCGATCGCTTACCTATGTGCGGCATCTGGGTGATGCATTGAATGCTATACGATAGCACTAAGCGATCGGTTACCTTTTGCTTATGCTAAACGATCAGCTTCAGGCGTTAGATGATGGAGCTAAGAAATCGTGTAGTTTCCTTCAGCACTAGACGATGACACTATGCGATAGAAGGAAAATACTACACGATCATGTAGCTTTGCTAAACGATCAAAAAAATACTAAACGATCAGGCAAAATGCAAGACGATGGTCGTCACTGCTAAATGATGAGACTTAGAGAGATGTTGAACATGAGCAAGAGTTGCAGGTTTGACCGGTTCTCTTGAAGTCTGGTACGATTAAGCCTTGAATGGTTTTTGGCTGGTCCAGTTCAAACTTGGCTAGTCTGGTTCAGACGGTTCGAGTCTAGTTCAAGCTACTTGAGTTCTTTTTGGAGTGGTTCGAGCGGTCCGAAAGCGATTGAGAAGCTGTTTTGTAATAATTAGGTTTTGTTTGCTTGTTTATGCCAAAACTAAAGTCATATCAGTTAGTCTTTAATTATTTATATCATGTGATGTATGTTATCATTAAATAAATCTTGTATGTGCATATAATATGCCATGTAGATTTAAAATCTCACCATAGAAAGCATGTTACATGCATTGAAAGTATGTTATAAAATGTTATAATATATAGTATGCATGTTAGGGTTTCTTTTATTTAATATAATAGTAATATTAGATATTGAATTCGTTTGTTGTTTGTCGTGGATGTTTAGCATGTCTAAAATTTTTTTAGCTGTTATAAAATTGGGTTAGATGTTTAAAATCCATAACAAGGAACAGTTGCATGCTCACTTAGGTTAACCACTTGTTTTAATAGTTAAAATTGGTCGTTAAACTTGTAAAACTAGGGTTACAAACTCAACCGGTATATGATCCTGTCGAAGGCTGGGGTATTTAAGTTGACGGTCTATGAAACACCTCCTACCTAGGGATTATAGCCAAATAATTTAGCGTTGGTAACCGGTTTTATGAGCATTTATGAGCGATGTGAGCTAATAAAAACGGTTTATCACCTAGACATCGTAGGTTGAAAATCCATTTATAAGTGTTATGCTTGGATAAACTACCTAGACTTAAGGTTTTTTTTATTAGCTGAAAAGAACCTAAGTATAAATTTACCCAAACATTTAGAACACTTCAGTGGGAGAATAAAAGTTATTAGCTCTCACGTCCTCAAGAGTTCACACCATGAGGTCCATGCTCGGCTTATTATCGATTTTACCTCGACTACTCCATACAGAAAGTGTTTGCATGTGTTAATAACAAGGTGAATGGCAGAAGTCGTTCATAGTAAATGGGTGAAGGAAATGTGTAAACATTGTCCTATGGTCTCCTCCATTAGTTTGAACCATGAGATTTCTATGTTGCGCCTGCTGGCGTTTTTATGCGGCACTAGCTAGTCGTTAACCGCGGCGATCCATACGGAGGGTTGTAACATAGGATTCGGAACAACCCAGGCTTCAGTTAAATGAATAGGGTCTTATAGTTCCGTCTTAGGTATTGTCTTCTATTTTGGAGGCATACTCATACCGTTATGTAGGATTTGAAAATGGCAAGTCTACACTTACAAGACTTACTAAGAGTTAATAATGATCTTGACCGAAAACTATAGCTAAATGACTATCGGAATATGAGTTATTCTGGAGATAGTATTTGGTCAAGAACTATCTCTCTTTTGTGAAGGAATTCTTGACTGCCCCATGGTAGCATTTGTTCTAAATCACTTAAGTATCGTTGCAAAAATAATGATTATGGGTACATTATCACTTTGCTAAAACTTGATTTGATTTAAAAACAATTCACTTATAAAACTTGTTTATAATTTCAGAATGACGAGTTCAATTATACAATTGTTGGCTTCAGAAAAACTGATTGGGGACAACTATGTAACCTGGAAATCGAATTTAACACAATACTCACGATAGACGATTTGAGATTTGTCTTAACGGAGGAATGTCCTTGCATTTCTAGCTCAAATTCCAACTGAACTATTCGGGAAGAGTTTGATAGGTGGATCAGGGCGAATGATAAAGCCCGTGCTTATATTCTCGCCAACCTGTCTGACGTTTTGGCGAAAAAAAACGAGGGTATGAGTATTGCGAAAGAGATTATGGAATCTCTGAAAGGGATGTTTGGACAACCATCCTTCACCCTAAGGCATGATGCTATCAAATTCGTTTACAATAGTCGCATGAAAGAGGGGACCAATTTTCGTGAACATGTCCTTGACATGATGGTCCACTTTAATGTGGCTGAAGTAAACGACGCTATGATGGATGAGAGAAGCCAAGTTGGTTTTATTCTAGAATCTCTTTCGAAGAGTTTTCTGCAATTTTGTACCAATGCCTTGATGAATAAAATTGAATACAACCTGAGCACTCTACTGAATGACCTATGGGTTTTTCAGACTATGTTGAGAACTAAGGGTCTGGAACCAGAAGTAAATGTTGCTTCTGCTGAGAAGAGAGGAACATCTTCCAAGCCTGATGTTGCCTCCTCTTTTCATACTAAGAATATTCTAGCGAAGAAAGACAAAGGGAAAAAGAAGCCTGCTAGCAAGAAAAGCAAGAAAACTGCTGCAGAGAAAGGAAATGTTTCCTCTGCAATGAACAAGGGCACTGTAAGAGAAATTGCCCTAAATATCTTGTAGAGAAGAGAGTAGAGAAAGGTAAACAGGTTGCTTAGATCCTAGAGACCATTTTCTCAGCTCATTCAGTAGGAGAAGTGCTGATGAAGATGTAATTACCTGCTTTTATTTAATCCTGTAATGAACTTATTGTACATATTTTTGTTTTAAATGAAATGTTCATTTTCAAAAAATATGTTTGTTCTACCTCATAACAACTTCTTTTAAGAATCAAATTGTTAAAATCCATTTGCAAATATTCAGATATTTAAATGGCTAAGATCGAAGTATAATAAATTTAAGATTTCTAGATCTGACTGTTAATAAGAGTTGTTAAGGCAGGTCAAACGCATCTTAATCAAAGAGTTGAGAGTACCTCAATGTAGTGGGAGGAAAGTGTGTTTCCTGGCCATTATTGAAAATTAGAAGTGTTCCCCATTTAGTTTAATAAGAAGCCTATTGCACACTAATATGTTTACAATGATTCTCTCGGCTAAAGTGTTTAAGAATCATCTAGTAAGACTAGAAATACCAGAGGTTAATAATCTAGGGTAAGTTGGAGAAATATTGGGTATGAATAGAAATATTGGGATGCCCTAGTTTATTGTATTTCTATATAAAACTTAGAAACTCAGTCTTATATATCGGATATATAAGTTACCACTGGAGTTTTAGTTCAAGTGGGAGTTTATGTCCTAAAACTCGTGCTTTGTAAACAGTAGAAATTATTCTAAGAATTCAATAAAGTTGTTATTGAATATATTGTTTTTAGAAATCCAATAAACCTAAGTCCCTTGACACATGAGTACTTGAACTTTATGTGGAGACATACAAGTGGATTAGGTTTGAGTAAATAATCAAAATGGTCTATAATATATGAATAAGGTTGGGTACCTTATTCTAGTAACGCTATTGGATGCAGCCTACTCTATAGTTGTTACAAAGAGTTGTGAAGTGCTACAAACGAAGTGATCCTAATTTGTTCATGTTGGGACATGAGGAGTGAGGGTGTCCTGTACAAATGAGTTTTGTGTAAGATCGAACTACAAAACCATTCATTCTTACTTTATAACGTTGTTTATTGTTTAAGACTGATTATTTCAAAGCGATGACCCAGGTAACTTGATCTTAATCCTGAGCTAACTATGAACTCCTGTTTGTTCGGGATTATCCTTTGATCTGCAAACGGTGAAAGTAGACCAACTGCCTCTGCTCAATAAGCTTACCAGTTTGGGGATAAGACCGGATGAATAGCTGGGAACATAGGGTGCAAGAAGGAATTCACTCCTATCCGATTAGGGTTAGTAGAGAGGTTATTCCCTTTAAGTGTTGATTCTGGGTCTTGAACAAAAGGCCTCACCCTCTCATTGGCCTGGGAGGGATTCGATTTGCTTATTGGATCACAAATAAATTGTTCATTAAGGGATCAGTGGAACTTAAGGAACAAAGAAGTAATTTCGAGGGTAAAACAGAAATTCGACCCAGCCGATATTACGAGCAACCTGTGAAAGGTTAACTTTCTAATCATGATTATATCGAGTGGATATAATATATCTACAGTGAGGGGAGTTCAGCTCTGGGCTTTAGTGGAATCACCCATTAGTTAATAAATGTGGGTTAGATCAGTCTAATGAGTTTAGCCGATTAATCTCGAATCGTTAGAGCCCATGATCTGTAGGTCCACGAGGTCCCCCTACTAGCTTGTAAATTGATTAGCTCTAGAATAGCATGATAAGTTAATTTGAAGTGTTCAAATTAGAATTAAATAAAATTGAAGAAATAATATTTAAATACGATTTAAATATTTGAAGATGAAATTGCGTAAAAATTAATTTAATATTTGATATTAAATTAATTAGAATTATTTAAATTGTTTAAATAATTATTTATTAATTTTATTAAATAAAATTAATTTTGTAAAATTAATAATATTTTTAGTTTTATAAATAAAATTTATTTATGAAATGAATTTTGATAAAATTGAAAAATAAAGGAAAAGCACAGTTGGAAAAATGGGATTTTTCATCGTCTTCTTCCTACTAGCTCACAAACAACCCACCTTAAACTCTTCGTTAACTCCAAGCATGAGCTGCATCTCATGTAGCAAATCTCTTTGCATGAATGTCCGCAATATATTGAAGAGATTGGAGCGTTTTGAAGGTAATGCAACCAAACAAATTTTTCTGAAAATTCGTGAGAAAAGAAGGTTGTTCTTCTACTGGGTTGCTGCTGTGAGCTTCTCCAAATTCCCTTAATTCCAGCTTATTTTGAGTCCCACTACTCAATCTTGAGCACCAAGAGGATAGTAAGAAAGATCTTTGGGTGGTCTACTACAAGATTTAATGGAGATTTGCAGCTAGTTCAAAGCTTAGAGGAAGCTCTTCCAAGGTATGTCATGAAACCCATTTATTTCTTTTGAAGCATGTTTTCTTTTCTACCAAAATTAATTAATTAGAGTGCTTATGGATCTTGGTAACTTCCGCTGCGCATTGGTACCTTCCAAAAACGACTCTCTTGAATGAGTTGCAGACCTACCAGTCTTTTATGAAAGGTAAGGGATCGGTAGAAGGAGAGGTAAATGTTGCCCATTCTAGAAAGTTTCGTTAGGGTTCATCCTCAGAACTAAGTCTATACCCTCATCTGCTAGTATTAAGAAGGTTCAGAAGAAGAAAGGAGGAAAAGGGAAGGCTCTCTCTACTGGGAAGTGTATGGGAAAGGCCAAAGCGACTGACAAGGACAAGTGCTTCCACTGCAATGTGGAAGGTCAGTGGAAGCGGAACTGCCCAAAGTACCTTGCTGAGAAGAAGAACAAAAATGAAGGTAAATGTGATTTACTTGTTTTAGAAACATGTTTAGTGGAAAATGATCACAATGCCTGGATACTTGATTTAGAAGCCATTGATAATGTTTATTGTTCTTTACAGGGAACTAGTTTCTTCCAGCAGCTTGTTGAGGGTGAAATGACGCTCAAGATTTGAACTAGAGACGCCATTTCAGCTCGTGTAGTGGGAGCTGTGAAGTTTTTTTTTTTTGGAAATAGATTTCTTTTCTTAGAAAGTTTATATATTGTTCCTAAAATGAAAAGAAAATTAATATCTATTTCCTGCTTAATCGAACATATGTATTCATTATTTTTTACAAGTAATGAAACATTCATTTCAAAAAAAGGGGTCCATATTTATTCGGCTAAATTAGGAAACAACTTGTATGTGTTAAGACCAACTGAAACAAAAGCACTATTAAATCATGAGATTTTTAAAACTGCTAATACTCAAACTAAAAGACAAATAATTTCTCCAAGTAACAATAATACTTATCTTTGGCACTTAAGATTAGGTCACAATAATCTCGATAGGATCGGAAAATTGATAAAGAATGGACTTCTAAGTGAGTTAGAAGATGATTAATTACCTTCATATGAATCTTGTCTTGTGGGTAAGATGACTAAAAGACCTTTTAGTGGAAAAGGTTATAGAGCCAAAAAGCCCTTAGAACTCATACATTTGGATCTTTATGGTCCAATGAATATAAAAGCTCGAGGAGGGCACGAATACTTCATCTCTTTTATAAATAATTATTTGAGGTATGGTTACTTATAACTAATGGACATAAGTCTGAAGCCCTTGAAAAGTTCAAACAGTATAAGGCAGAAGTTGAAAATCTCTTAGGTAAAACTATTAAAATACTTCGATCTGATCGAGGTGGAGAGTACATGAATTTAAGATTCTAAGACTATATGATAGAACATGGAATCCAATCTCAACCCTCAGTACCTGATACACCTTAGCAAAATAGTCTATCGAAAAGGAGAAATAGAACCCTGTTAGTCATGGTTCATTCTATAATGAATTATGCTCAATTGCCTAGCTCGTTTTGGGCGTATGCAGTAGCTCAATTCCCTCGAAGAGTGTTTCTGAAACACCTTTCGAGTTATGGAGGGGGCGTAAGGTAGTGCGATTGTTTAGGCACGAGGTAGACGATCGTTTAGGCGGAGAATGATATCGTATAAGCTCTCGTTTTACATAAGCGATCGTTTAGATGTTCACCAACACGTGCTCTCTCTTTTTCTCTTTGGGCGATCAATTGAACAATTCAAAAATGAAAACCTTTTTCATTTTAATTCATCAGTTACAATAACCGACTCATTCCCACTAACCCACGTCCAAACGTGAAAATTGGCTTAATTATCATATAATTAACCAATTAATTAATTAATTAATATAATCATATTATATTTTTATCCTATAGTTTGATATCACATATCTACTATAGTATTTTCTCCTCTACTTGATATAAATCATATTTATATCTAATTTCCTCCAAAATAATGTATCTCATACATTTAGCCAATTGTATCATATATAATTAACCAGTCCAATTATATCATATATAATCGAACTTCCTCTTGTCAAGTTGAATATTTCAAATTAACCCAAATACTGGCTCTTGACTTTATCCAAGCTACCTAGGGGACCTAATGGTCATGTGGCTCGAAGCTCCAACGGTCTGTGAATAGCTGACTAAACTCTTTAGCCAAGAGATCCACCATCCGTTAACTATCAGGCATTCCACTAAAGACCAACAACTGAACTCTTCTTACCACAGATATATTTCTGTGTCCATTGGTTATAACCAATCATGAGTACAATGACCCTTCACAGATGTTCGTAAGTATAGCTAGGCCAAATTACCGTTATGCGCCTATAGTTACAACTCACTCCTTAAGTACCACTGATTCCTTTAATGAACAATACAACATAGTCCAACTATGTGTGAACACATCTCGGGCCAAGAGAAGGTGTTTGGCGCCACATCGTTCAAGGCCCGGAATCAGCCCTTAAGGGAGTTATCTATCTACTTACCCTTGCCTCGGGGAAGGAGTGAATTCCATCTTGTGTAGCTGAGTTCCTAGCTCCCAAATCAGACGAATCCCCAAAATGGTAGGTTTGAATCGGCGAACTGGCCACTCGCACCCATACAAAATACAAATCAAAGGACCGCCCTCAATGGCAGGAGCTCCCAACTCACTCAAGATTGAGGTCATGTTACCTATGGTCATCTTAGTGAAGTGAAGTCTCTGATGAACGGTGTTATATAACGAGATGTTAACACTTTGTGGTTAGGTCTTATACAAACTCTTTGTATAGGACGCCCCCGCTCACATGTCCCCTACACGAACGATTAGGATCAAACCATCTGTGACAAGTCACAACACTTGTGACCATTCCACAAAGCGGGCCACATCCGTAGCATTACCAGGATAAGGTTTCCCTCCTATATCCATATACTATAGACCATTTTGGTTATCACTCAAGACATGATCCACTTGTATGTCACCACATACATGCTTGACTCATATATAGATAACCAGGGATTTTATGTTTATTGGTTTGTGGTAAAGCAAATAAAACAAGCAACTGAGCAAAAAACGAGATGTGAAGTAAATATCATATATTAACAACACAAGCCTTCATACAAACTGTTTACAAAACTACAGGACATGAGACTTTAAGGCATCAACCCCAAAAATCTCCCACTTGTCCTAAAGCGAAGTGGGGTGTACAAAAAACTAGTACAAAACAATAATCTAGGGCATAAAAGTCTAGTACAAGAAAATCTCCCACTTGCCCTAGTCCAACCGCAGGTGATTCTGTAGACCCATGCTCCGTAGGTGAACCTCAAACACTGTATTCGTGAGAGCCTTTGGAAACGGGTCAACAACATCAAAATGGCTTTGGTTAGACTGATCCGTCTCAACTCCTCAACTTCTTGAGGCGTCTTAGGACACACTTCCTTAGACAAAGTGATTCCATGCCTGAACAGCAGTAGGCCCCTCCTGGAGTCCTGCATCGATTACTTGAGCAACAACTTGTCAATGTACGATGCCGAAGACAGTGCTAGCACTTTGTTCTTACGATCTCGAAAGATCTGTATACCTAGAACAAACTGAGCCTCTCCCAAATCTTTCATTTGGAATTGGGTCGCTAGCCAGTTCTTAACTGTAGTCAGTAGACCTACATCATTCCCAATGAGTAAGATATCCTCTACGTACAACACTAAGAAGACTACTGAAGCGTTGATAATCTTCTTGTAGAAACAAGGTTCATCAACGTTTTGGTCAAAGCTATACGACTTGATCGCAGTATCAAACCTATGTTCTAAGATCGAGATGCCTCTTTCAGTCTAAAAATGGACCAATTCAGTTGGTTGATCTACAAGATCCCATACTGAATTGAAGTACATCGACTCCATCTCGAGATCCATGGCCTTGACCCATTCATCCCGGTCAACATCCTTCATTGCCTTCTTATAAGACAACGGATCTGCAACCCTCCCACTACGTCGAGGTTCCCTCAACTCTTGAGGTGGAACTGACCTACTGGACGAACTCCCATCAACAACTCTTGCTGATGTAGTAGGCTCTTCAATAACTCTTGTTGAAGTTTCAGTAGTTTCATTGGAAAGCTCATGCAACACGACTTTGCTTTGTGGACTGTGCTCCCTTATATGATCCTCCTCCAGGTAGCGTTTGTTGAAACAAACACCCTATTTTCCGTCAGATCATAAAAATAACCCTCTCGTGTACCTTTGAGGTAGCCTACAAAGAGGCATAACCTCAACCGTGGTTCCAAATTCTTGGGATTAGCCTCAAGCACATGTGCAGGGCAACCCCAAATGTAGAAGTGACGTAAACTAGCTTTACGCCCGTTCCACAACTCCAGAGGTGTTCTTGCAACACTCATAGAGGGAACACAATTGATATATATATTGCAGTCTCCACTGCAAAATCCCAAAACGAGTTTAGTAAGGAAGCGTAACTCATCATCGAGCAAACCATGTCTAACAAGGTCTTATTTCTCCTTTCTGCTACACCATTCTGTTAAGGTGTACCCAGTACTGAGAGTTGGGAAACGATTCCATGTTCTATCAAATAGTCCTGGAATGCCAAGTCCAAAAACTCTCCACCTCGATCCGATCGAAGTATTTTAATTCGTCTATCTAATGCATTGTCAACTTTAGCCTTGAACTCTTTGAACTTTTCAAATGATTCAAACTTCCGTTGCATAAGATAAACATACCCATACCTAGAGTAACCATCAGTAAAACTGATAAAATACTCATAGCCACCTCAGGCTCGCACATTCATAGGACCACAAAGATCAGAATGTACTAACTCAAGAGGCTTCTTGGCTCTATAACCTTTTCCAGTAAAAGGTCGTTTAGTCATCTTACCCTTAAGGCAAGATTTACACATTGGTAAAGAATTTTCTTCTAACTCACTTAGAGGTCCATTCTTCACCAATCTCTCAATCCTATTGAGATTGATGTGCCCTAAACGAAGATGCCAAAGTTAGGCATTTTCTTTTGGAGAAATCCGTCGACGTTTTGATTGAGTTACCATAGTTCTAAACAATTCAGTATTATGGAGGGAATTAATGGCTAACGGCTTTAGCACATATAAATTCTATTCCAGATTTGTTGTGCAAATAAAAACACCATCTTTATGAATAAATGCTTTATCCACATTAAACAAGATAGTATATTTAAATTGCAATAAACACTTTACAGAAATAAGGTTCCTCTTTAGTACAGGAACCAATGTCCATCTTGGTTGCAATGGAAAACTTTCCCATAGCAACTTGTGGACGCCTCAGACGGTGGGTTAGCAGGTGCCTTCCCTTTTCCCTTACCACCTTTCTTCTTCTTCTCTTTTGCAGAGTTAGAAGTAGAAGGTGCAGACTTCGTTCCTGAGGTCGAACTTCTATGGAACGTCCTGGAAGATGAAGCAACATTTGCCTCACCTTTCTGCCTCTTCTTATGTTTCAATAAAGATTGATATGTCTAAAACTCGTTGAGAAGAGTTGTAAGGTTATATTTCACTTTGTTAAGAATCACATTGCTAACAAAGTGCAGAAAGCTCTCCGGCAAAGAATGCAAGATTATGCTAACCTGGCTGCCCTCATCGATGGTAGACCCATTCAACTCCACCACATTAAAGTGGACCATCATGTTTAGCACATATTCATGAACAGAGGTGCCTTCTTCCATTTTGGAGTTGAATATGTATTTAAGAGCCTCATGCATAAGTTGTTCAAACGGTTGTCCAAACATCCCCCATAGGGACACCATGATCTCATGTTTCTTGGCCAAGACTTCAGAAAGACTTGCCAAGATGTAGGCTCAAGTCTTCTCATTCGCCCTTGTCCATCGCTCGTATGCCTCCTAAACATTTCGAGCGGCATTAGAAGCTGGAATATGAGGACAAGCCTCCGTGAGAATGAACATGAGATCCTCGATGATCAGGATCATCGTGATTATGTATTTCCATGTTGCGAAATTATCGCCAGTAAGTTTTTTGGTGTCTAGCAATGCTAACGTGGTTGTTGCCATTTTGAAAATGTTGCTGAAAATACGAACAAAACTTTATGATATTTTTGCTAAACCATTTCCAAACAATCAATGCAACCCGCACCGACTCAAGTGGCCACAATAAGTTGCATTAATTGTGGAGGGGCTCATGTAGCAGAAATGTCCCCATCAAATCTCCAGCAAGTATGCGCCATCCAAAACAACCCCTTCAGCAACACCTACAATCCTAGCTGGAGGAGCCATCCTAACTTCAGTTGGGGAGGCAATCCTAACCAAGGGGGGCCAATCAACCATCAGAGTGGCAGTCGAGGAAATCCACCTTTTCACCATAACTCGAACCAGGGGCAACCAAGGAAATCGCATAACCAGCAACCTTCATCTTCGAACACCTCTGGAAGCTCATTGGAGGCCCTGTTAAAACAATACATGGACCAAAATGATGCAGTGATGCAAGCGCAGGCGTCTTCAATTCGAAACTTGGAGATCCAAATGGGCCAGCTGGCATCTGAGTTGAGAAATAGAGCACCAGGAACGTTGCCTAGCATCTCAAAAGCCCGGGATCCAATGGAAAGGAACAATGTCCCTAGGACATTGGGCAGGCAAGCTGGACTGCCTGCAGGGATGTGGATTGCGCTCATTCGAAGAAACGCATCTTCCGGACCATATCTCACAACTATGTTTAATGTTTTCTTAAATTTCTGTCTTATTGAATTCTTGAATTGTGTCTTTACTTCTTCATTTAATTCGTATTTTGACTTTATGAATTTAACTCTTAATTTATTTCCTTTACATTTATTTTTATACCGTCTTTAATTCTTTGAACTTTTCTGTAATTAATGCGTTGTTCTCTAAATGGTGAATGAATGTGAAATAAAGAGAAATTTATTACCACAAGTCTTAACAATTTGCGTTGATGAAAAAATAATAATAAAAATATTGAAATAAAATAAATAAAATGAAACAATTAACAACAAATATGCAAGGCGATAATGGACGCATCTTGAACCAAGCAAGACGCGCTTTGTGTTCAACCAACTCAAATGCGTTGAAACTGAGGGGTGTGTAGCGCGCGTATATGTCCTTTGTCCATCCTTAGCTAAATGCACTATGTTGAGGTATCCTCCAGAAATGTGTTAGTTAAGGGGTGTGTTGCGGGGATGTATACGTTGTTGCCCGTCCTTTGCGAAGATGCATTTGCGTTGATGAGCACTTTGCGTTAATCTTTACACTGCGTCCATTTGAATAAAATATTAAAGAAAATTCTTTTTACATTTGAGAAGTCCAATCGTTTTGTATCCCAAAGCAATGATGATTTTGCAGACGAAAGGATGTTTTTTTTTCTGAAAATTCATAAATGAGGGAAGTTCGAACAATGGGCCTTTTGAGCTTCTCGAGGCCTATCGCGGCAAAAATCGCGTTGGGCCCACTGCGGCCCAACCTATAAATAGGAACCCTTCTCCATCTGTGAGATTTTTACCTCATTTGCACTTTGAAAAGCCCTAGCGCCAGCATACGAAACCTTCTTCTTCCCAAAACCCTAACTATTTTCCAGCTCTTTCAACCAAGCTACCATGGCTGATCAAGCTTCCCAGTCTTCTACCTCACCATCAACCCCTTCATCTAACCAAATCGCCATGCTAGAGGCAGCATTCCTTGCTGCCAGCCGGCTTGCTCCCCAACCCCATACCATCCCGAGAATCATCGGTAGAACCTAGAGAAACCTATTGTTCATCCAGCCTCCTCTGTTCAAGAGGGGGCAAAGCACTGAAAATACCTCAATTCCAACTTCTGTCGTCTCATTTGAGAGTGAGAAGAAGAGGCGTGATGACAAGGAATTGTTTGACAACATTCTGAGTCATTTGGAGCAAGGAGGGGGATTACCCAAGGCAAGGGTTGTAAACCAACCACTGTCCACGGAGGAGGTGGTGGCGGTGGTGGCTGATGAAATGGTGGTGGCGGAGGCAATGGTGGTTGAAGAAGAGGCAAGAAGAGACACTCTGACCTTAGAGACTTCTGATGTAACTGCCAACACAGAAACCTATGACAAACCCTTCAGAATTGCGGCAGAGGATATTGTGATAGAGGAGACTAAGGAGGCTGAAGTTGTGGTAGAGACTCCTGAAGTAGCAATGGAGACGCAACCAGAAGGAGCTGAAAAGGAAAAGAAGAAGAGGAAAGGAAAAAGGAGAAAGGCTGGAGAAGCTGAGTCATCTCATCATCGCAAGGAGAAAAAGAATAAAGAGAAGAATAATGATGATGAAGATGAGGAAGAGAAGAAGGAGAGGAAGAAGAAAGAAGAATGCGCTGGCGTGAAGAGAGGCACCTAAAAAAGGAAGAAGAAAAGAAGCAGAGGGCTACAAGCCCTGAAAAGGATAGAGAATCAACCTCCATGAGGGAGGATAGGGGGAAACAGCCAATTGATGTAATCGGCGCAACCTGAAATAACGCAAATGGTTGCGGCGGAAGAAGGCAAAGAAGGAGAAGATACCCCCCTGATGCAGCGTCGTAGGGAGAATGCGTTGCAAGGGTCTTCTGTTGACCCTCATAGATTAATAATCGCATTAGAATAAAAAAAAAGAAGAAGAAAAGAAGAGGAGGAGAAGCAGGAGAAAATGGAGCGGGCGAAACTCATCACCGCAGAAGGTGATAGAAGAAGAAAATTGCATGATGAGAAAGTTTGCCACAATAACGAAATCTCAAGGCTTGAAGAAATAAGGTAGATTGAAGAGGAACAATGCCTTTTGTCGGCCTCTGAGTAGTTTGTGGAGGAGTTTGAGAGAGAAGAAAAAGAAGAAGAAGAGGAAGAGAAAAATAAGAGGGAAGAAGAGAAAAGAAGATTGGAAGAAGAGAAGGAAAAGAAGTGCGAAGCTAATAGAAGGCGCTTACAGAAGAAGAAAGGCAAGGAACTTGCCGAGCGAGAGAAGGAGGAACAACACAAGGAACAGGAAAGAAAACAAAGGCAACAATCTCGCCTTGCGTTGGCCAAAGAAAAGGGCAAAGCGGTCGCAAAAAGCAGCAAGCCCGCGTTGCAAAGGCACGTCCATCCATCCAGAAAGAAAATGACGACTTATTGATGGAGATGGGCTTTTACCCTGCGCCAACGCCACTACCTGACCTCATCACGAGCGTGATCGTGGAGCATGGCTGGGACACATTTTGCCAATGCCCAGCCATTGTGGTTCCCAAGGTAGTGCGTGACTTTTACCATGGACGGCTACATGGCACCAGGGATGCGGTGACCATAAAAGGGCAAGTGGTGCCTTTCAGCGCAAAGGACATCAATGAGCTATATCAAATGAAGGATAACCCAGATGCACTGGATAATAAAATCATTGATGATCCCATAAAACAACAGTTGGAAGATGTGCTGCGAGTATTAACACAACCGGGCATGACGTGGTCGGTTTCTTTAAAAGGCATCAAGACCCTGGCGTCCAAGACTCTGCTTCCGGAGGCAAGGCTTTGGGTTTATCTGGTTAAGAAGCGGTTGATCCCAACTTCCCATGACAAGACCATTTCAAGGGATCGAGTTATGGCCGCATATTGCATTGCGCGCGGCATTCCAATCAATGTGGGCCGGTTGATCGCAAGCCAAATTTGAGGCTTTGTGGGGCACATTAGAGGACAATATTTCTTTCCATGGACTATCTCAAGTCTATGTCTGTCAGTGGGCATAGGCATTGAGGAAGAACCCATGGAAGAAGTCCATGGCCTCATCAATATCAAAATCCTGAGGCTGCTCCTCAAAGACTCCCCGCATTGCCCAGAGTTACCTTTAAAGAGGCCCGCAATCGATCTCAATGCGCCGCAAGAACCCAGGCCAAAAAGACGGCGCAGAGAGGATAAGAGAAAAGGGAAAATCCAAGAAGAAACAACGCAAGATCCAGAACCTTTGGACCCCTTACCCTTAGTTATCCGCCCTCCAAGCCCTTCGAGCTCACCCGCACAACCTTCTTCTCCACTCCATGAGCATTTCACCAACCTTCTCCTCATTCCAAATTCTCTAACCGCATACCCACCAATTTACTAACCTGCAGCTTCATCACCGCAACCTTCCATTCCACCGCCTCATATTGATGACCCACACGATTTGGGTGAAGGCACCTCTGCCCAACCCCAAAACGATGCTGGCGAGACATCACAGACATAACCTTCCATCCCTTCCTTGCTGTAAAGTTAGCTGAAATGCTGTCCCTCTTCTCCCAACAGCAGCAACTTTTTGCTCAACAATAAAACTTCTTCAACCAAAGATTTGAGGTGGTAATGGAGCAAATTGATGATATACAGCACAGTGCTGCCACGTCAAGGGAGGCGTTGATCAATACAGTAATATTTTTAAAATCCATCGCCACCAAAGACAGATTGCGGAGCACAACCATGAGTACTTTAATTTTCTCACAGCTTATCTTCATGGTCCCATGATGCCTCCGCATCTCAGGTAGCAGCTGAATTTTGAAGATACTCCTACAACACCACCTCAGAATCCTCCTCCAGATACTCCAGCTCCTCAAAAATAAGTTTTACATTTTTGCGGCCATTTTATGGTTTTATTCAATTCATTATTTTTCTAAGTTAACGAAATTCTTTGATTTTTTGTATAGGCAACAATTTTTTTGCGTTAGTTTTTCATTCTTTGTATACTTTGTTAATATTCAATACAATTGAGTACATATTCACTCATTTCTTCCTATGCCTTTTTCTTTATCATCCTTTGTCAATATTTGCGATGTTCTAACCTTTTATTATTGCGTTATTCATTGCGCTGCCATGATGTAACATATGTTTATACTTAGAAACATTTCCCGTACTTTGTAAATTTTGGCTAACACTTAGTTAATTCTTAGTTTAGCAATACTTTACCTTTTATCTTTCAAAGTTCTGCTCAAACCTTCTTTTTGAAATTTTTATTCTAAGTGTTTGTCTAGTCTATCCAAACAACGTAATGAGGACCTTGCTTATCTTTAAATTTGGGGGTGGGGAAGGTCTAAGTAGATAAGATCAAGAATATGCGATGATTAAGAAAATGTGTTCATTTTCCATTTTTTTCCATAAAAAAATAATAAAATAATTTTATGCAAAACTCCAATGTCAGCGCAAGGGAAAACCTCAAAAATTTTCCCAACCTGATAAGAGTTTAGTGTGAAAAGAGCCTGCTCATAGTTGGATGTTCGTATGACACCCGTAGGAGCAAGCCAAAACAAAGGTGGGTTTCCAAGAACAATGCAATAAAAGAGAAAATAAAAGAGTGTAAGAGACAACTCCTCTGAATATCATAAGTTGAAATTGGCACACAACCGTAGTTGGATGTCCGCATGACACCCGTGGGAACAAACCAAAACGAAGAGTGTAACCATGACCAAACGTCTCTATTAAATAACACAAAGTTTGAACACTGTATATAGACATATCAAGTTGTTTTGACAAAGAAGAGATAAACATTATGTTTTCAAAACTAGAAAAGCATCTTTGAGCAGAATTTTGTTATATAGAAGAATAAAGTAGGGCTTTGTTCAGAATTAGCAAGGATAGAAGGAAATTGCATTGTTAAGAAATGTGTCTGAGTGTAACATTCGTAGCAGCCAATTGACGCAAAAATATAGGCGAGGAATTTAGCATTATTGTCTTAGTAGAAGATATGTTTGAGGACAAGCATATATCTAAATTTGGGGGTGTGATAACTTGTAGAAATACAAGTTATTTATCCTGCCTTATCTAGATATTGCGGCCAAACGAGAAGGAATATGCGTTGATTGTATGAAAATTAGATCAGAAATACAATAATTATGAATTAACGCAACTACACCCACTAACATCGTCAAGATGGTAGAAGAGGATATTTTTACTCTGTTTTGCAGGAAACCAAGTCACCGCTTGCGTCAAGGCTCAAAGAGAAACTGAACAATGCATCTCTGTTACATTGCGCCTATCAATCAACAATGAAGAGACGATTAACGCAATGACGGTGCAATGCGCAGTAGATCCTGAGCAGAATTTCAACCGCATGCGGTAATAAAAACAACACCGCATGCGATCAACTGATCGAAAGATGCAGCTGGGCAACGCAAAGGCGGAGGATTGCGACACGTGTACAATTAACCGTTGTGAAGATTTGACAGTCTGATTGCATAACAGAAGGAATATTTATTCCTCCATCATCGAAATTTCCATAACAAGAAGTGGGGTCCACCAGCCAAGAGTCAAAGTTTTTCACCTATAAATACCCCCATAAAATTCACAGAAGATATAATTGATACGAGGGCTAATTGCTGCTACATTACTGAGAAAGAGGCTAAGCTGAGTACTGGTCGGAAGAAATCCGGGAAGAAAAGAGACATGGCCGAGAGGTTAGTCTTAATTCGAATCTGCCAGATCCCCGCCGCGAAGCTCTGTGCTTAGATCCCAACTACCGGTTGAGCAAGCCTAAGAGGGAAGCTCATCCTTCCGCACGATCCATCCAACTCGGCAAGCAAATCTCCATCCAGATTGGCGCCAAGACGTTGGAATTTATTTGTATTTGTTTCTAACTCTATTTTCATCACTGTATTTCATCTTCTTAATCTCTTCATTCACAAATCATTTATCAGACGTTGAATAGAAATATTGAATGTCTCGATCGATTTTATATCCCCTTCTCTGTCTATTTCCGTTCCTCCGTTTATCGCTTTCTTCATAAAGTCTTCTTAATCCTTTGGCAATTAATATGAATTAAACAAGTAACTTACTCTGTGCTAAAGAAATAAGAATGTTTAGCTAAAGCATGCTAGACGGCATCTTCACCTGACCTTCTATTGACAGATCATAATGGCATCTTCACCTGTGAGAGCAGAAGTGAAGATGCCATTCTGATCTGTCAATAGAAGGTTAGAAGAATGCGTTAACTAAAGCAAGAAGTACTTCCAGAGCTAGAAGCAAACTTGCGTTCATTACGTTTGTCCCTGTTTCACCACAGAGATGTGGGAGCGTGGCCGATCACCGAGAAATGTACGTCAAGGGAAAAGCAGAACCGTATTTATGCCTTTAACGCAATTAAGGAACTTGCGATGTTTGTATTAATTGTCTTTTCTGTTTCTGCTTCATACATAAGACTTGTCACCGCACTATACGATCTTTGCATAATCTTCACAGCCAACCTTGACCTCAGTATCTTGTATCATGAAACTTTTATTTTGTATCATCTTAGATTAGATTTACTTTAACGCAATTTATTTTATTATCGCATCTTTACTGCGTTACTTTACTTTATCGCATGTTTATATTCTTGTACACAATATTTTTATTAATTGAAAACCCCTGCTCGCATGTATCACAAGCATAACGCAATAACCTCAAACAGTCCTTTGTTAGACCTCGGATCACACCGAGAAACTTGCGGTGAAATTATACTTGGTTTCAATGCAAGGAAACTTGTGACAACACACAGCATACGACAAGAACATTTTTAATTAGCGCATATCTAGAAGTAGTATCACATCATATGCATCCATGTGTTGTGTGACATAAGATCAATTTCTATGTAACAAGTTTATGGCACCGTTGCTGGGGAATTGGTAACGGGGACATGGACTTGTTCATTCATTCATATCCATATTTGTATCAACACATTGTTTAAGAATAAAATTTGTGTTACAGTAGTCCCCAATGAGAACAATGAATTAATACCGCAAAGAACCATCACTGGATGGCGCATATGTATGGACTAACGCAAATTGAATGCGGCCACAAAGAAAGATCACTTCCCTCTTCCATTCATTGATCAAATGCTAGACAGACTAGCAGAGAATGATTTTTACTGCTTCTTGGATGGATATGTTGGGTACAATCAGATCATGATAGCTCCTGAAGGCCAAGACAAGACCACATTCACCTGCTCATATGGGACATTTTCTTTTCGCCGCATGCCATTTGGCCTCTGCAATACGCCAAGCACACTTCAAAGGTGTATGATGGCGATCTTTTCAGATTATCTCGAGGACTCAGTAGAAATATTTATGGATGATTTCTCCGTTTATGGGAACACGTATGAAGTCTGCCTAGCCAATTTGGAGAAAATTCTGAAGAGATGTGAAGAGACAAATTTGGTGCTCAATTAGGAAAAATGTCACTTCATGGTGAAAGAGGGAATAGTGTTGGGACACAAGGTTTCCCGAGAAGGGTTGGAGGTTGACAAAGCAAAGATCGATGCAATTGAAAAGCTTCCACCTCTAACCAATGTGAAGGTTGTGCGAAGCTTCTTGGGGCATGCTGGATTCTATAGACGCTTCGTCAAGGACTTTTCTAAAATAGCACGACCACTGAGTGCGTTGTTAGAGGCGAACAAAAAGTTTGAATTTGACAATAATTACCTCAACGCATTCCAAATTTTAAAAGATGTGCTGATTATCGTGTACCCATCTTGATTGCGCCAGATTGGACACTACCGTTCGAAATCATATGCGACGCAAGCGGGTATGCAATAGGAGCCGTGTTAGCACAAAAGAAGAAAACTATTTTGCACCCCATCGCATATGCGAGTAAAACTCTGAACCCTGCCCAAATCAATTATACCACCACTGAAAAAGAGCTCCTGGCTGTGATTTTTGCGTTGGAAAAGTTCCAGGCATATCTATTGGGAACCAAGGTACTCATTCACACTGATCACTCGGCAATCAAATATTTGATGACAAATAAGGATGCAAAGTCGAGGTTGATCAGATAGGTTCTCCTCCTTCAAGAATTTGATATCGAGATAATTGATCGGAAGGGGACAGAGAATCAAGTTACGGATTACTTGTCAAGTCTGGAAAATCCCAAGGTTGACTGCAATGAATCTGAGGTGAGTGTTGTGTTTCCGGAAGAGCAGCTATTTCACATAGAATAACTGCCCTAGTATGCGGACATTGTTAATTATTTGGTTTGTGAACAATTTCCTGAAGATTACACCTACCATCAATGGAAAAAGCTCAAGAATGAATGCAGACACTGTTATTGGGGTGAGCCAAATCTGTATAAAAGAGGTGCAGACCACATCATTCGATTATGCATACCAGATGCTGCTCAACAACGCATATTGTCACAATGCCACAACTCGCCATATGGAGGGCACTTTAGAGGACAACGTACTGCAGCCAAAGTTTTACAAAGTTGATTCTTCTGGCCTTCATTATTTAAGCATGTTGCTGACTACACAATGAAATGTGATCGGTGTCAACGCACCGGCAACATTTCATGGAAGAACGCAATGCCAATGAATACTATCTTGGAGATGGAACTATTTGACATATGGATGATTGATTTCATGGGATCATTCCCTCCTTCAAACGGTAAGCACTATATTTTATTAGTCGTCGACTATGTCTCCAAGTGGGTAGAGGCAATTACATACACCACAAGTGATGTGTCAGTAGTCTCCCAGTTCCTGAAGTAAAATATTTTCACTCGTTTTGGCACTCCCCGTGCTATCATAAGTGATGAAGGATCACACTCTGTTAACCACAATATAAAGAAGCTATTGCGCAAGTACAATATCCTCCACAAAGTGGCCACCGCATACCATCCGCAAATGAATGGCCAAGCTGAAGTGTCCAATCGTGAAATTAAATTGATACTTGAGAAGGTAGTCAAACCTTTGCGAAAGGATTGGGCATCGAAGCTTGATGATGCGTTGAGGGCATACCGGAATGCATTTAAAACACCTATAGGTATGTCCCCCTATGTGTTGGTATTTGGCAAGGCGTGTCACTTGCCTTTGGAGCTGGAATATAAAGCATTGTGGGCGGTCAAGAAACTGAATTTTGATTTAAAGAAAGCAGGGGAAGCACGGAAAATACAACTGGTCGAGCTAGAAGAATGGAGGAACAACACATATGAAAATGCGAAAATTTATAAAGAATGCACCAAGCGCTGACATGACCAACGCATATGCGGTAAGAACCTCCAAGTCGGGCAGAAAGTCTTACTTTTCAATTCACGTCTGCGACTCTTCCCGGGAAAGCTAAAGTCACATTGGTCCGGACCGTTCATAATTTGACAAGTACTTCCGCATGGCGTGGTGGAATTATCAAATGACGACGGAACCAACATATTCAAAGTCAATAGGCAGCGAGTAAAAGCATACCATGGAGAAGACTGGCATCGCCAAGTCGACTCCATGGAACTAAGAAACTTTGAATGAAGAAGGAAGTAGGTGGTCCCTGTGTTATCAGATGATCGCAACTTATCAGGGACGCAAGTTTAACCTCAAGTATTCAACTCTTTTCTCCACTACTCGGAATTTTCACTATCTTTTCAATTCTGAATTATCCTTACTTTACTATCTTTTCAATTTTCACTATCGTCTAAAAAAAAATTTGCGATAATGATTTTTATTTTGTTTAAAATAATTTAACCCTCTCTTTGTTTTTCTTACAATGATCGAGGCGCTGGATTGCGGAAATGTACGTGAAGTAACACTTATCTTATTCCATCACCGCAACCCAATGATCGCCGCAAAGCTGGATGCGTCAATACAATGCAGGCGACAGCGCAAAATTTGGGGATGTACTCTTCCTTATCTTTATTTTCAATTTTGCGCTATCACATTGCATTTCAATTTTCAAAGTTTTATCACCGCATCCTCTTTTATCACCGCAATCATTTGACATAGATCAATTTAGTGAGCTACCACGTGTTGTTCTTTGCCAAGTATGATTTCAATAATGATAAATATACTTCTATTTCTTTCGTATACACTAGAGTCAACTTAAATCTTAAGATAGTCACCTCATGAAATATTTCTAAAAGTTAGGGGTTTGCTAGCTTTCTTTCAAACTCTCTTTACAACACATTCTATGACCATCACATGACTTATTTTAATTCCCTGACATTGCCGTATTTTAAATTTGGGGGTGGGGTATTTGTTTCCGACGTTGCTACAAAATTAAGAATAACAACTCCACTGTCAACGCAATGGGAAACCCATGTTGATAAGAGTTAAGTTGTGAAAGGCACTTACCGTAGTTGGATGTCCACATGACACACGTAGGGGCAAGCCAAAACGAAAGTAAGTCACCAAAATCAACTCATAAATAAATGATCGCGACTCCACTACCAAATCGGTATGAGTTTAGTCTGAGAAAGAGTGAATTGCTCGTAGTTGGATGTCCGCATGACACACGTGGGGGCAAGCCAAAACGAAAGCAAGGCACTCGAATCAGCGCAAGGTCAGAAAAAATAGCAATGAAGAAAATTTTTGTACAAGGATAAATCATTTGACACCCCGTGGAAAATTTTCTTTTTGAAATAAATCATGCGATGCTCCGGAATTTAGTACAGTCCTTTTGAAAGTTAAGCTTGAAATCCCTAAGTTTTAGAAATATTTTAGGAAGAGACTTGAATAAGACTTAAGGAAATTCTGGCATATAGGATTTGAACAAAATATCCTAGAGAAATCTAGCGAAGAAAACTTTGCGATTAACTTACTAAAGGAATCTTTAGCTTATGCTTGAGGACAAGCATTGTTTAAATTTGAGGGGTGTGATAACGGGCAGAAATGCACGTTGTCATGGTGCTAAGTTCTTAAACAATATTGGATTGCGTTGATAGAATGTGTTAAATCGTGTCCATTAAGCATAAATTCTATAATATTGCGGTTTCATGCGTCCAACACATTAGAGCAGTTGATCTTTATATTTTTATGCAGAATATGCGTTAACGCAATGCAAGATTGCGATCATAGGAATACATTGGTCGAGCGCAACTTCACCACAAGACTTTGCGTTGATTGTGCTCGCAAACATTCGCCCAAGAAGAATCACCGCAACTTGGTCAGCGCAACATGGTGGGCACATCCAGGTGAAAGGATAATTAAGATCGATGGGACAAAAAGCTGACGGTAATCGGATCCAAATTAAGTTGACAGCCAATAATAGTCACAAAGTACATCCAGCTTTACCGGTGACAATTATCCGGCGCATCAGTCAGGAATTAAAGCTGTCCTATCTATACAACTGAGAGAGAGAAGCCACCTTTCACCTTTGATGCCCTATAAATACCAAGTGCATTCTTCAGAGAAGGGGTTAAGCAGTCGTACTTCATCACTATTACAAGTTCACACCTCTGTTCATAGTTTTCTTTTCTATTTTACGGCGGAGCAAGAGAAGAGTGGTGACGCTGGAGATCGTCTAGGGGACTCGAGAGAGAACCTTGGGGCGTAAGAGCAGAGAGCAGGTCGACTCTCGCGAGAGCGAGAATATCTTTAGAGCACGAGTAGAAACAGTGTAACCACCTGGCAGCAAGAAATTGCTCCAGGCTCTTTACTGTACTTGTATTGTTATTTTGTACTTCATCTCATATCTATTCAATGGAAGTTCTATTTCTACATCTGCTCACTCTCGTAATACGCTTGAGTAGCTAAATTAGTTGAATGGGTTGAGAAGAACTAAGCTAACATAACCTAGGAAGTTCATTGCTTGCGATTGTCTTGTTTTATGCTGTGCAAAATACCCTTTAGATTTACTCGAGAGAGAATCTAAAGAAAGAACCTAATGTCTCGAGAGAGCTAGGTTAGAATCTGAACTTGAAAGAGCAAGATTAGGCTTGCATAAACAAGAGATAGGAACTTAGAGATAAGCTCTATTTTTCAACTTGCATTGCATGCATCCTAGGAATAGGAATGATATTATATGGTCACATATTTGTGTGAATGTCATGATGTCATCGCATAAATAGAGATAAAGGTTTATGTGTAAACCCTGTAGACTTATCGCATATTTATCGCATGCATTCTAGCCTTAGAAACTGTGGCATTCACGCCGAGAGGTGGTTTACTATTGTATGCATGTTGCATGATCGCAAAGCATGAACGCATCCTAGGGAGTGTTAGCCGAAACCTTTCTCAACTCGTTCACCGCATATTCATCGTATTTCCCGGTCACCAACTCTTTTTAAACTCTGCCACATTCGTTATTTATTTTCATTAACGCAACAACAAACCCAATGATTTATTTAACTGGTTACTGCAAGTTTTCATAAAAATCACCTACGCAACTAATTTCACAAGTCCCTGTGTTCGACCCTGGACTTACCAGGAAACTCAAAGGAATTTACACTTGGATTCCGCTAGGGAAACTTGAGTACACAATGCAATCCACCAATGCATATCATCTATATTTTCATTCAATAAAATAAGGCATCAATGTGCATACCATATGACATATAAAAAACATACATCGCATGTAATAAATAAAGGATTAATGGACCGAGATGAGCCTTTACAAAAACTGGAATGAAAATACCCTATCTATTACATTTTTCATCGAGCAAACCGGTTCACAGGCGAATCGGGTCTTGAACCACTAGGAGGTCTTCATCGTGTAGCAAACTCTAGTAGGTAGACGATTATTTAGCGCGCACTAGATGATAGGAGCAATATTAAACGATCGCGTAGACGACGAGGCTGCGAAGCCTGATCGTATATGCAATCGTGTAGTGCGATGACAGGTAAACAATTTACCATGCATTACTAAGCGATCGTTTAGTCAGTTACTAAGCGATGAAGCTTGCTGACTTAAACGATCGTCTAGCACACGCGCTTTAAACGATACGCGAGCATCTCATCGTCTACATGATGCGTGCAACTAAGTAAACAATTTACCTTGCGATGGTAAACGATTATTTAGTCAGTTACTAAGTGATGAAGCTTACTAACCTAAATGATCGTCTAGCGTGCACGCTTTAAACGATATGTGAGCATCTCATCGTCTAACGATGCAAGTAAATGATTTACGTTACGATACTAAGCGATTGTTTAGTCAGTTACTAAGTGATGAAGCTTGCTGACCTAAACGATCGTCTAGCGTGCACATGTTAAACGATACTCAACGATCGCGTACCCGATCGTCAACACGATACAATCAACTCTTGATCGCATACCCCATCATTTAAACGATGCATTCAACAGCGATCGCGTACTCCTTCATTTTTATGATGTGATCAACAGCGATCGTGTAGAACATCTTTTGCACGATACGATCAACCCTAGATCACCTTCTTCTTCAAAAAACTGCAACGCTTTCCCAAATCGCGTACCACTCTTATGTAACGCTTGCACAAATCTGCTTCTTCGAACGACTCAAAACTTCAAACAAACTTTGAATACAGACTCGATAACAATTATTAACGCCCAAAAATGCAAGGGCCTTTACAAACAACCGCAAATGAAAAAGGATCTAAATCAAATCGAGACTAATCATCCCGAAAACATCCATTAATCTCGCACATCCACAGCAAAATTTAACCATTAAATCGGTGTAGAAATGCACCAATCATGAATGTAAATCTCATTTCGTTGCAACAGATGAAATCGAAGTATCAGAACCTGACTCTGATACCAATTGAACGAGCACATATTTAAGAGTTCCATGAGCATGTTCAGATCGCTTAGATCTCACAGTGACCGAAGTACAAAAATATACATTCAACACATACAGTTATGCAAACAAACACTAATTATCGGCATGCTATGAACAAGAAAATAACAAGGGAGAGAGTTTCATACCAGTTGAAGACAGTCTTTGACACTTTAGAACTCCACGCAGTGGAACCCTCCAAGCGATATAGCAACGCCCAACAGCAGCGTCAACAACAACAGCACGAACAACCACACGAACACGAACGCCGTGGGGATGACACCACCACTAAAGAGCCTCGAGTATTCTCAGAGTGAAAACCCAAAGGGTGGTTTTGGTGAATTTGGTAGAGGAAGGAGGAATACTAGATCGTGTAGGCGATAAGCAAGTGGGAGGGAAAAAGACGTTATTGCATAGCAAAAATGCTTATCGTTTAGGAGGAGCTACACGATCGTGTAGGATTTATTGAACGATCATTTAGTAAAAGGTATACGATCGTTTAGCAAAATCGGCACACTATACGATCATTTAGAGAAGCTATGCGATCGTGTAGTCGACATAGCGTGCGATCGTTTAGACGCGAGGTAGACGATCGTTTAGGTGGAGAGTGATATCGTTTAGGCTCTCGTTTTATGTAAGCGATCGTTTAGATGTTCACCAACGCGCGCTCTCTCTTTTTCTCTTCGGGCGATCGATTGAACGATTCAAAAATGAAAACCTTTTTCATTTAATTCATCAGTTACAATAACTGACTCATTCCCACTAACCCACGTCCAAACGTGAAAATTGGCTTAATAATATACTTAACCAATTAATTAATTAATAAATATAATCCTATTATATTTTTATCCTATAGTTTGATATCACATATCTACTATAGTATTTTCTCCTCTACTTGATATAAATCATATTTATATCTAATTTCCTTCAAAATAATGTATCTAATACATTTAGCCAATTGTATCATATATAATTAACCAATCCAATTATATCATATATAATTGAACTTCCTCTTGTCAATTTGAATATTTCAAATTAACCCAAATACTGGTTCTCGACTTTATCCAAGCTACCCAAGGGACCTAATGGTCCTGTGGCTCGAAACTCCAACGGTTTGTGAATAGCTGACTAAACTCTTTAGCCACGAGATCCACCATCCGTTAACTGTCAGGCATTCCACTAAAGACCAATAGCTGAACTCTTCTTACCACAAATATATTTCTGTGCCCATTGGATATAACTAATCATTAGTACGATGACCCTTCACAGATGCTTGTAAGTACAGCTAGGCCAAATTACCGTTATGCCCCTGTAGTTACATCTCACTCCTTAAGTACCACTGATTCCTCTAATGAACAATAAAACATAGTCCAACTATGTGTGAACACATCTCGAGTCAAGAAAAGGTGTGTGGCGCCACCCTTAAGGGAGCTATCTATCTACTTACCCCTGTCTCGGGGAAGGAGTGAATTTCATCTTGTGTAGTTGAGTTCCCAGCTCCCAAATCAGATGAATCCTTAAAATGGTAGGTTTGAATCGGCAAACTAGTCACTCACACCCATACAAAATAAAAATCAAAGGACCGCCCTCAATGGCAGGAGTTCCTAACTCACTCAAGATTGAGGTCATGTTACCTATGGTCATCCTAGTGAAGTGAAGTCTCTATCATGAACGGTGTTATATAACGAAACGTTAACACTTCGTGGTCAGGTCTTATACAAACTCTTTGTATATGACGATCCCACTCGCATGTCCCCTACACAAATTATTAGGATCAGACCATCTGTGACAAGTCACAACACTTGTGACCATTTCTCTCTGTATCAATTAGTCTCTATGGTAATTTTGTTTCCTACTTAGGTTAGATTTTAATTTCTTTTTGGATTGTAATCAATAATTTCTAATTCTTCATGAATTTGTCTATAGATTTGTGAAGTAATTGAATCTTGTTTCTATTTCAAGAGTTATTACAATTCTTTTGAGTTTTCTACTTGTCTTTATCATTAGCAATCTGATTTGAGCATTATTGAATCTGTTTTTAATTCTTGAAGCATGTTAAATGATCTATATCTTGAACATATTTAGCCTAGATGCTTAGTTTTGTCACACTCATGATTGAATGTGTTGCTTTTAATGTGTTTGATAGAATGTCTAAAAAAGATCTACAAGAGGCAATAATAATTGTGTGTTTAATGGCTATCCTAGGATGCACTAATTACTAGATTTGAAAAAAAATCGGTTAAATGAGTAAGCTATCTTGATAATTAATCAGCGCAATTGAATCCTAGAATTTAATGCACGTGTTTTCTTTTCTATATGGCCACTATCGAACTCAATAGAGGTAGAAGCATGTAGATTGATTAGGGTTAGGGCTATCCTACCTTGGTTATTGATTAGGATGCTCTCTTGACTAGGTTAATGCTAGTTGTCTGCCTTTGTAAAGACTAGTTTAATCTAGTTAAGTGGGTAGTTGAGAGTTTAATCCGATTGTGAATTAAATTTGTAGAATTCAATGATAGAATTGCATTGAACGTCTAACTTGGATTAGAAGCAAGGTTGTTCTAAATTTAGTTAAAATTATCCTTTTTCTTTTTATTTTTAGCATTTTTCTTGTCTTAATCACAAACGCCCATTTTATAGCTTTCATAGTTAAGCTTGGTTAAAGAAAAGATTAAATAACATGTGGATCGACCTCTTACTTCCACTTTAACTATGAGTTAGGTTAGGTTGTTGTTCGAGCTTTACAGATATTGTTTGTTTCAAGTTAGGTAGAACTAACGACACCTACTTAGCTCCAAACAAAATGGCGCCGTTGCCAGGGAAATGGCCAACCATTTAATCTTTTTCTTAGCTAGACTTAACTAGCAAACTTTAAAACACCAAAAATATTTTCTTATTTTTGTGTCTACTTGTTTTAATATGGCAGATATGAACATCTATTACGCGCTTCAAGCGAAATATGCGGCCCATCAGAAAGCACAAGAGGTATGCGAATTTAATGAGCTTAAGAGTGAAATAAATGAACTAAACTCTCTTGTTCGAGTTGTTCTTACTAAACAGATTCAAGTTATGCGTGGTCCTGAACACGAATTCTACCCAACTTGGGAGAAGCCCGACCGAACTCCATCATCAATGTTGTCTTCTTCTACCAATATAGGTAATTTCTCAGAAAATTTGGTTGATGAATTTTCTGACTGCTCTTGTGAGTTTGTGCAGGAACATTCTTATCTTGTTCAAGAACCATTGAGTTTCCAGCATGATAGGTTTTATTCTGGACATGAAGTTAGAGCCGACATTCAAAATCTATGTGACCTCATTGCCCAGATTACCAATTTAGTTAGGAGAATCGAGGAGTCTTGGAAAGATACATTTTCTAAGAATACTGAGTTAAGCGATGAAGGAATTCACATCAATAATCCAGTAGAGCCACCGGTTCTTCGAAATTCCTATTAAGGTAAGGCATTGAATTTAGTAATGTGTGAACTTGCTAATGGATTTTCTGATTGTGAGCAGGATTCAATTAAGTTTCACCTGGAGACTCAAGCCCCCATGCCAGTTGAGGTCCATTAAACGCCTGAGCTTGTACAATCCATGCTTACATTGGAGAACCATTTAGAGCCTTCCATCGTCTGTGCCACTAAAGACAATCTAATTGAGGAATTTCCCTGGATCGAAAATAAAGATGATGTTTATCCCAAGCCATGTTCAAAACAAGTAAGGATAAGTATGAGCTTGCACCGTACCTTAAGGAATCTAAGGTAAAACAGTTAGAGGCTTACAAGCCTAGAACCGTACTTTGTCCTGGTATTTCTTGCATCTTTGATAATTCTTCGTATTTTCCTTATGAGTCTTTTCTTTCTTTCAACTCTTTTGGGTTGCTTGAGTCTTTTAATTCTTTATTTTTCTCTTTTTTACCAAATATTAGATAACCCAAATTCGACCTATCTGGTTTTCGACAAAGGATGAATTCTCTTATAGCCCTTTTCGGCTATATACATTCATCCAAGAAAGGACCGAAAAAGTATGAAATTTTTTATGTACCTTGAAAAGCATAAATGACGGGTCACGTCGAGCAATCGACGTTAAAAATTTACCCTTCTTGGAGGTAGCCAGGCGTAAAGAAAAAAACAACTTTTATTTGCTTTCCTTTATTTGCTTTTTAGGAATATTTTTTTAGACTAACTTTCTTTTTCTCTTGTAGCTTTTCTTTTCCTTTCTTTTTCTTTTCTTTTCTCTTTTTTGTAGGAACAACAAAATGAAAGAAAAAGAAAATTTTGATGCAGGAAAAGAACAACAAGGAACAAACAAAGAAAATTTCTGCCACCACCCATTGTGCAAAATCAGGGGAGTTTTATGTTCCCTTTTCTTTTTATCTTCAAGCTCAAATCTTAGTTTTATAAACATTGAGGACAATGTTTAATTTTTAAGTTGGGGGTGGGGGTACATTGCATGTTCTTAACATTTTTTATTTAGGGTTGTAAAAATGAGCCTACAAAAATTTTTGTTCTATGATCTTTGCATGTCTGGAACCCTTGAGTACCTGAGTTCAGGTTATGTGGATTTTATGATCTTGATGAAATATATCTGATTAGGCTCTATTACATTTCTATAGCATACTTTTTGATTCTTTAAAGAAACACAATATCATGATCTTGGTATTTTTCCTTCTATATGACTCATTTTTGCTTTTAATGCGTGATTCTTTCCTAAGTATGTTCACTCATTCAAGAATAACATTCACTTTGTTTGTTATGGATCATTTATTTTTCTCAATATTTTGATTCTTATCAATGAACTTTGATGACACATTCTCTCAAGCAATGATACAAATCAAATTTTAAACTTCTTAAAAAAATTTCTAACAAATTTTGAAACTCATTTTTCAAAAGAATCTTTCTTTTTCCATTTAACTTCATATAAAATTTTGAATACTTAGTCTTTAGACTTATTTAGAATCTCAAAACTCTTAGAAACTTCATACCCACTTAATTTTCTTTGTCACCTCGATAGGACAAATTTTGGTCTAAGATAAACTACCTCGTTTTAGAGATAAGTCTAGACAAAGAGGATAAAAAAAGGGCCTAGTGTTTTATATTAAAAAAAAATTGCTAGCACAAAAAAAAAAATTGAGCAAGCTTGCTTATTTATCTTAATCATCACTTATGTGTGGGTGTACATGGATAGAGGTGAAAAGAGCTACCTCCATCATGTTAGTTAGGACCCGCAAGAAAAGAGCGATAGGTTCCCTGTGGTGCGAGTGTGAAAGTCATCCCTCTAGGTAAAAGAAATGTCAATTACATTTTGTGTGTGTGAGTTAAAAAAGGTACCCTTTTCCTAGAATTGTCTCTCTTTTTTGCAAGATAGGTATACTTTAGACCGATAACCAAGCTAGTATAGGGCGAAGAGGAATTGAGAGTTGAATATAGCCTTTCTATTAGTTTTAGCCTTTAAATAAACTAAAACTGAGTAGTCTCTTTTTTTATCGCTTTACAAGAAAAATATATTTTCTTTTCAAAAATAGGCTTCAATTCTTTGATAGAAATTTTTTAAAGGATTAAATGCCCATTTGTATCATTCGTTTGCTTGATTGTTGAAAAGAGATATATGAATCAAATTTTTATGTAAACAACATGAACATAAAATTTTTGAATGACTTCTTTGAATGAATGTATAATTGATATTCATGTTTTTGCTTGACTATATACATATTTCTAGTTTAGACTTGCTCAGGACGACCAAGAGTTAAGTTGGGGGTGTTTTGTTAGGTCCTTAGAAGACATATACTTTCTATGTTAATTTTCCCAAAATCGTGTTGATTATTTGCTTTTAATGCTCATTTTGTAGGTAAAACAGTCCGGAGGCGATTAGGAGTCATTCCAAGAAAATTGGACCAAAATGATAAAAAAAAAAAAAAAAAAAAAAAAAAAAAAAGACCAAGAAAGCCAACAAAATTGAAGAGAATCAGAAAAATTACCAAAATGCCATCAAGCTCCAATTGTCACGATCCTAGGAGAAGCGTCGAGCAACGCTTGAAGATAGAAAGCTCGTTTTTGCTGCAAAATAGGGCACCGTTGCAATGCTCCCCACAACGTTGCAGCGCTTCGGAATTTGACGCGATTGTTCGTGCACGCGTGCCTCGCACAACGCAGCGTCAAGGCCAGCATCACATCTCAAGCGCAACACTTCTTGGTTTTTTTGCAATTTAACGTTGCAATACTAACCTCAGCGTCATGACACTGCCCTACAAGTATAAATAGTTTTTCTTTCATTTTTGCTGAAAGAAGGAGCACGATTTCGCCGGAGGCTGGAATTTATCTCTATATCAATTAGCCTCTATGATAATTTTGTTTGCTACTTAGGTTAGATTTTAATTTCTTTTTGGATTGTAATCAATAATTTGTAATTCTTTATAAATTTGCCTATGGATTTGTGAAGTAATTGAATCTTGTTTCTATTTCAAGAGTTCTTGCAATTCTTTTGAGTTTTCTACTTGTCTTTATCATTAGTAATTTGATTTGAGCATTCTTGAATCCATTTTTAATTCTTGAAGCATGTTGAATGATCTATATCTTGAACATGTTTAGCCTAGATGCTTGGTTTTGTCACACTCATGATTGAATGCGTTGCTTTTAATGTGTTTGATAAAATGACTAGCCAAGATCTACAAGAAGCAATAGTAATCGTGTGTTTAATGGCTATCCTAGGATGCATAATTACTAAATTTGAAGAAAATTTGTTTAATTGAGTAAGCGATCTTGACAATTAATCGACGCAATTGAATCCTATAACTTAATGCACATGTTTTCTCACTTAGGATTAAGACACTCTCTTGACTAGGTTAATGCTAGTTGTCTACCTTTGTATAGACTAGTTTAATCTGGCTAAGTGGGTAGTTACAAGCTTAATCCGATTGTGAATTAAATTTTTAGAATTCAATGATAAGAATTGCATTGAATGTTTAACTTGGATTAGAAGTAAGATTGTTCTAAATTTGGTTACAATTATCCTTTGTCTTTTAAATTTTAGCATGTTTCTTGTCTTAATCACAAACCTCCGTTTTATAGCTTTCATAATTAAGCTTGGTTAAGGAAAAGATTAAATAACATTTTCCTGTGGATCGACCTTTTATTTCCACTTTAACTACGAGTTAGTTTAGGTTTTTGTTCGAGCTTTACAAATATTGTTTGTTTCGAGTTAAGTAGAACTAACGACACCTAAAGCTTCGAACAGGGTTAAACCCATAGGGTATAAATGGATCTACAAAAGAAAGAAAGATGTAGCTGGGAAGGTACAGACCTTCAAAGCTAGACTCGTAGCAAAGGGTTATACCCAATGGAAAGGGATTGACTATGAAGAAACGTTTTCGCTTGTTGCTATGCTTAATTCTATATGAATTCTCTTGTCCATAGCCACATATTATGACTATGAAATATGGCAAATGGATGTCAAGGCAACCTTTCTGAATGGAAATCTTAAAGAGAATATTTTTATGTCTCAACTCGAGGAGTTCATAGCCCAAGGTCAGGAGCAAAGAGTTTGCAGACGAAATCAATCTATTTATGGGTTGAAACAGGTATCAAGATCTTTGAATATTAGATTTGATACTGCAATCAAATCTTTTGGTTTTGACCAAAATGTTGATGAGCCTTGTGTTTACAAGAAGATCATCAACGATAAAGTAGCTTTCTTAGTACTTTATGTGGACAATATTGTACTCATTGGGAATGATATAGGATACTTTACTAATGTTAAAAAGTGGCTAGCAGCCTAATTCTAAATGAAATATTTGGGAGAGACACAATATGTTCTTGGGATCCAAATAATTAGGGATCATAATAACAGTGCTAGCGATGTCTCAAGCAACTTATATCGACAAGATGTTGATTTGATATTCGATGCAGAACTCTAAGAAGGATTTATTGCCTTTCAGGCATGGAGTTCATTTGTCAAAAGAACAGTGTCCTAAGACACCTCAAGAAGTTGAGGACATGAGACGTATTCCCTATGCCTCAACTGTGGGCAGCTTAATGTATGTTATGCTCTGCACTAGGCCTGACATTTGTTATGCAATGGGAATAGTCAGTACCAGTCCAATCCAGGGTTAGACCACTGGATTGCGGTTAAGAATATCCTTAAGTATCTTAGGAGAACGAGGGACTATATACTAGTGTATGGAGCTAAGGATTTGATCCTTACAGGATACACGGGCTCTGATTTCCAATCTGACAAGGATTCTAGGAAGTCCACGTCAGTTTCAGTGTTCACCCTAAATGGGGAAGCTGTAGTATGACGTAGCATCAAGCAAGGATGTATTGCAGACTCAACCATAGAGGATGAGTATGTAGCTGCTTGTGAAGCAGCAAAGGAGGCAGTTTGGCTAAGGAAGTTCCTAAGTGATTTGGAAGTTGTTCCAAACATGAACTCGCCAATTACCTTATACTATGACAACAGTGGGGTTGTGGCTAACTCGAAAGAACCTCATAGCCATAAACAAGGAAAACACATTAAGAGGAAGTATCACCTGATACGGGAGATTATGCAACGAGGAGATGTGACTGCCACAAAGATCGCTTCGGAGCACTACATTGTTGATCCATTTACGAAGGCTCTCACTACTAAAGTGTTTGAGAGTTATCTAAAGTATCTAGGTCTACGAGATATGTACATTTTGTAATCTAGGGTAAGTGGGAGATTTGTAATGGGTATGAGATGCTCTAGTTTATTGTTTTTCTACTTTGTACTTTAACGAAACATTCAAGACCTTTTTAGTCAAAAAGTTAACAAGTGAGCTTCAACCAAGTTTGCAGGATGTTATAACATTGACTTTGAAGCAAAGCTCAAAGATTATGCCTAGTTCTTTTTATAGTAAAAAATTGAGTGAGGATTGGAAGGATCGATATTCTTTCCAAAATAGATGGAGTCCACGACAATGTCAACTTTTGACATCTCATGACTACAGCATTGCTTTACAAGGGAGACCATCCAAGAAAAGTGCTTGGAAATCAACATTATTTTCTTCTCATGACTTTACAATTACTTTATAAGGCTTTGAATTGGATTCGAGGTCAATAGTACAAGCACTATGTCAGTTGAGCTACACTCATGTTGGCTAATACATGAAATTTATTCTTTAATAAAATATATGTATTTATAATTTAATATTTATATATTTATTAATTTTAATAATATATAAAATAAAAGAATAAAATACATGAAATTTATTCTTTTATTTTATATATTAATATTACATTTATAATTAGAAAATTATATTAAATTTTAGACTTTAATATTTGAATTTAATCACTCTAGATTCATAAATGAATTAATTAATTATATATAATAAACCGCAAATAATCGATGCATTAATACTATTAATTTATTAAAAATTATGTATGTAGTTAATTAATTATCATTACATTAATATTATGAGATTATTTTTTTAATAATATGATTAGTTTATCATCAATTAATTATAATTTATTAATTTTTAAACAAAAAATGTTATCTTTATTGTTTCAAACTAATATTTATTGTTCTATTAATTAATATATCGTAATGATATAAATTGATACATCAAATTATGTAATCAAATAACTTTAATTATAAATTACTCATTTTACAAATACTTGTAATTAACAATTTAATTAATATTATTATTTAATTGTTAAATAATTAATTTTGCTATAAAATTTTGGCCATAATTTATTGTTTATCAATTGAACTATTAAAATTTTGTAGAGGAATCCATGATTAATTTTATAAATTAATACAAAAATAATTTGTTACTATAAAATCCCGATAATATTTGTATGTACAACGAAACACAGTCATCCTTGATTTCCATCAATCTTATTCCAATACTTTTTATTTTTCGACATCTTTAAAACCTTAAATCAAATGGTCTAATGAGTTCAAAGAAGGGTAATTGGTAAGTAAACTCCTCATAAACAAGATGATGGTCCTTATTGGACATGATATATACAATTTTAAAATAATAAAAATAATAATTAACTTAAAAGTATTGAAAAATCGGGATTCCCTATCATCAATTGTATCTATAATCTCTCCTATATCCTCTTTAAAACGACATTAGCTAAAGAGTAAAGTTAAATAGAAATTGTGTACCAAAAAGGGAGCACCGTCGTTTTGCTCATCTTGATGAACAATGGAGCTCGATTGAAGAATTTATATTTAAGTATGGATTCTAATTTCAGGTTTGATTTTCTTCCTTCCAAAATTTTAAGGTTCCTTTTAATAATTATTTAGTTTTTTATTTTTATTTTTGAAAATTAAGTATATTTTATTCACATTTATTATCATGATTTGCATTTTTTTTTTAAATACAATAATAGAATTCTTAGCTAAATTCAAAAAACAAAAGCAACTTTTTAAAAATTATTTTTATTTTGTTTTTGAAAATTAAGTCTATTTCATCCACATTTATTATCATGATTTGCATATTTCTTGAATACAATGATTGAATTATTAACGAAATTCAAAAAACAAAAACAACTTTTTGAAAGCTATTCTTTTTTGTTTTTGAAAATTAAGTTTATTTCATCCACATTTATTATCATGATTTGCATATTTCTGGAATACAATGATTGAATTATTAGCTAAATTCAAAAAACAAAAACAACTTTTTAAATACTACTTTTTTTAGTTCTCAGAATTTGGCTTGGTTTATTAAACCATTGCGAAGAATAGATAAAAAAATGAAAATAGTGTTCATAAACTTAATTTTAAAAAAAAAAATTACCAAATAAGGCTTAAATGTTTACGGATCAAAGATTTCGAGAATGAAGCTTTCCCTCAAAAAGTTTGAGTTTGAGAATAAATCTTTTCAAGGAGGATGATCAAAGATTTAGAGTTGAAGTTAGGTTCAAAATAAGTATTTTAAGAGCAATGACGGTTCCAAAAATTTGATAAATTTATCACTAAATTAGTTATTGATTTTGATACTATATCAATTATATATATATATATATTATATAAAGAACATAAAATTAACCGTAATCCACCCATCTTTGAGATGATTGGTTGATTGCATGGAGGTCCTTTTCTTTTATTTTAAACTCTTTTTTTATGTATTCCAGATTTCTGCACGCTTCTCAAAATGGTCAATCATCATCAATAAGGTAATATACTTTCTTTAAAATTGAATATTTGATTAGATATTGTATTGGGAAAGAAAAAACAAATCTGTCTGGGAAGGAAACAAAATCTTTTTTTTGTTTTTTTTTTTGTTATCATTTAAAAACAAGTGCACTTTTTAAAAGACTAACCAATTCTATTGATTTGGTAAGTAGTTTAGATACTTACAAATTGATAATTAATGATTTATTAAATTAATTTGTTATTTTTCCAAATTTAACATCTAATTTGATTGTAATGGAAACTTAAGAAAAAAGGTGATCAGATAATTGGTAAAATTTTACGTTTCATTTAAAAAAATAGTAAAATGTTTTTTAAATTGTGAAAATAGCAAAATCGAATTAAATAATAAGAATAATAATGCTCAATTGTCAAAACAAAAACTACCCTCACTTCAAATAAAAGACTCAACATTTACACGTTAAAGCTAGAGAGTTTCTAAACCATTCAAAAAACAATAAAAACACTATAACTAAAACAATTATCACGGTAAACGATGCAGCCTGCCAAACCTGAAATCTATACTTGCTTGATATGATTGCTACACAAACCAAGATGTGCACTCAAAATAAAAATAAAAAAATCTCCAAAACACATAGAACTCTTATCCCACAACAAAAGAAATTATGGATTTTTTACTTTCCTTGGTCGAAATCAAAATACACCAGAAGTGTGAAGAATAAAATCACTTTTTGTTTGGGCCACCAAATACAAATCTCTCTGCTCAGGTGACACACCACAAATCTCTCTGCCCATAGTGAGGAGAATCCCTTCCATTGCAGTGAGAGAATCCCTTCTATTGTCACTAGGTAAGTGACTATAATGTTGGGGTTGATGCCTTAAATCTCGTATATAGTTTGTAAATGTATTGAACATGTATTAACCATAAACCAATAAACTAAAATCCAAGGTTATCTTGTAACTTAAACATGTATGTAGAGATATACGGGTGGATCATATTTAAGTGATAGTCTAAATGGTCTGTAGTAGATGGATAAGGTTGTGTACCTTATTCTGGTGATACTATGAGTATGGGTCGTTTTGTAGGTGTTACAATTGTTGTAAAATGCTACACATGATATGATCATAATCATTCATGTATAGATATGTGAGTAGGGATATTCTATACAAAGGAGTTTCTATAAGACCGGACCACAAAATATTTAGTCTCATTTTATAACACCGTTCATAATAGAGACTTACATCCAGAATGACCATAGGTAACATGACATGAATCCTAAGTGAGTTGTGAACTCCTGCCTATGAGGGCAATCCTTTGATTTGTATGGGTGAGAGTGGCCAGATCGCTGACTCAATAAACCTACTATTTTGAGGATTCGTCTGATTGGGGAGCTGGGAACACAGCTACACAAGAAGGAATTCACTCCTTCCCCGAGGTCGGGGTAAGTAGATAAATTGCTCCCTTAAGGGCTGATTTCAGGGCTTGAACAATGTGGCGCCACACCTTCTCCGGGGGAGCTGGGAACACAGCTACACAAGAAGGAATTCACTCCTTCCCCGAGGTCGGGGTAAGTAGATAAATTGCTCCTTTAAGGGCTGATTTCAGGGCTTGAACAATGTGGCGCCACACCTTCTCCTGGCCCGAGAAGGTTTAGTCATAGTTGAACTATAATCTATTGTTCATTAGAGGGATTAGTGGTACTTAAGGAGTTAGATGTAACTACAGGGGCAAAACGGTAATTTTTGGCCTAGTTGTACTTATGAGCAATTTGTGAAGAGTCAATTGGTTATATCCAATGCATACATAAATATATCTATAGTATGAAGAGTGCAACTGTCGGTCTTTAGTGGAGTGTCTGATAGTTAACAAATAGTGAATAATTTAATTAAAGAGTTTAATTAATTATTCATGTACCGTTGGAGTTTCAAGCTACAGGTCCATGAGGTCCCCTTGGTAGCCCAATAGGATTAAATGAGAATTAGTTTTTGGATTAATTTGAATTGTTCAAATTAATATAGGAATTTAATTATATAGGATATAATTAAGTTATTTTAATTAGATGTGATATAATTATTATAATGTATCAACATTATAGCTTTAGTGAGAGGAAATTAATATTTGAATTTAACATGAATTGGATTCATAATTGCAAATTTAATATAAATGTGATTTATATTAAATGTCGTATAAGAGAAAAAAGAAACTATATGTTATATTGTATGTGATACAATATTAAAACTATAGATTATGTGTTATATTTGATATAATATATAAATACTTATATATATATATATATATATTAAATGTTATTTTAAAAATAAGGAAGTGACTCCTTTCCTCCTATTTTCTCTTGGTTCTTCTTCTTGACTTCAAAGATTGGAAAATAACATAAGAGTTCTATGTGTGAGTTTGAGTTGTTGGTGAATATTCTCAAACCTTCCTCCTTACTAATTAGAATATTCTCAAACTTTTTTTAGGAGGAGTTCTCGAATGTGATTGAGGTTGGAAAACAAAAAATTAAAATAATCCTGACTTTTTTTGAGACACTGACAAAACAAAGTGTAAATTAAAAAAATTTAAAATGATGCAATAATATAATAAGATGATAAGTGATAAAAAAAAAAAAAAACTTAAATGTACAATTTGTTTGATGATAATATATATAAAATATATTAATAAGAAAATAAGATGATAATGTAAATTTAAAAGATCTAATATAAATCAAAATCGAAATGGGAGGTATACAAATACAAAATAGATTCATTTTATGATTCATTTTGAATAAATTCGAAAAGGGGTTAATATCAAATCAACAATTCAAAAGAGCCATCTTCATAATTATACACGCTATAATAATCCTCGAGTCCTCGAGGTCACGAGAGTGACAAATTTTGCCAAAATCCTTTTATTTCCGAAGAATTTTGCCATTTTCAACAATTTCCCTATTCATCTGGCCAGAGCCCTAAATTCAGCTCCAAGAATTGAATGGACCAAGTTAGAGGCCCAACCCAGTTTTGCTGGGTTAGACATTCCCTCTTCATCACTTTCATCATCCTTCTCTTATCCCATGAGAATACCATTCTTGAGTTTTGCAAAAATAGAAACTTATTGTATCTGAATTTTTAAAGGAATAGATTTAAATAACTATAAACTCTTTCCAAAATATAAAAACAACAAGCATTAAATTCGTTTCAGTGCCTAATTTATGAATATTTCTTCCTCATACCCTCTTATGTTTAAATATTTTCATGTTACTTCTAAACTTTCGCCGAACTTTCTCCCATCAACAAGGTTTTCTTTAAAAAATAAATGATCTTAAAATATAATAAACTAAATTTAAAAAAATAATAATAATAAAACTCTATTAACATGGCCGACTAATTTAGTTATTTATCACTATATAAAAAATAAGTAATAAAAAACTATGGTGTAAAACAAAGAAAAAAGTACTTCAAATGAAGGAACCTCGGAAATTAAGATCATTATCATAAAAAAATTGAAACGTGAGAGAATGCAATGAAAAAGAATGGTAAATAAAATTTGAAGCAGCCGGATTCATCATTATTAAATCTAACAACCTTTTTTTCTTTTTTTGAAGTAATCAAAGAACCATTTTCAATCTCTCCCCTTTTTTTTTCTTGAGCTGCAGAGAGAAATGAAAGAAGATACAAAATTTTCAAAAAAAAAAATGACAATTTAGCATTTACATTACATATATGTATGAGAAGAAGAAGAGGTAATATGCTTGGTATCATTAGAAGGCATAAACGCCAACACCATAAGCATTCCCAAAATCCCAATCGGAAGAAGCAGCAGCAACATCAACGGCGGCGGCGGCAACGGCGGAAGAACCAACGGAAGAATCAACAACGACGCCGCCAAACACAGCAGCACCCCTAAATAGCTCGCCGCCGGCACCAACCGCCGTGGTGTCCCCTGTGACAGAGAGCGTGAATACTCCAGCTTCCGCCGGTGTTGAGCGGCGGCGTAATAGGAAATCCTATTGGTGGAATCGGAACTGAAATTGGAATTATTGGGAGTTCCATCCATCAAAAAGTAATAGTGTTGAGTCCGTTGTTGCAAATTGAGGAAATCGTCGGGATTCGGAACTCCTTTCTTCTCAGCAGCTTCTTGAAATCCAAGACTCATTTAACTTGAGAATTCTTCAAATCAAATCAGTCGATCGAACAAGCAACTCAATCAGAGATTCCCCCAATTACAAGAATCGTAACCCTAGGATCAAACTCGATCTACGGCGGAAATGAAGAAGAACTCAGATCTGTGAAGGATGAGAAAAATTGGGAAGAATTGAAGTGAAATCGGAAAAAGGAAAGTGGAGAAAAGGGGGAATTTATGGAATGATGAGAGAGGCGATGAATGAGAAGAGAAGAGAGGGAAGAGGGGATGAATATTGATTTGATGGGGTCGTTGTGCATTGCACTTTTTTTTCCTTTTTGGAATTTTTAATTTTGATTTTAAAAAAACCACATCTATTGTGCAACAACTGCATTCAATAAAAAATATATATATTTTAAAATGTTAAGAGTTTAATTTCAATTTAATTTATAAATTTTAAAATATGCTAAAATTGACATTTGGATTTTGCTCCTATATTTTAAGATCTACATTTTTAATCTCGATTTTTTATTAAATATTCACTTTTCGTCTTAATTTCTATTAATAAATTAAAAATTATTAAAATAATTATAATTAATTGAGTTCACTATTTTTATATTTTTCAATATTTCACTTCATCAATGATTAAAAATGAGTATTTAATAAAAAATTGAGATTCAAAAGGTAAAACCATGAAATTGATCAAATTGAAACAAAACTCTAATCTTAAAAGTAAAATTGTCATTTTTCAAAATTAAATTTAAAATTTCAATTCATAATTATTTCTAATTAATCAATAGAAATTGATGTCAACAATCGAGAGTTTGTTCTTATTGGTTGTTTAAAAAATTATGAAACATGTGTTGCATACTACTTTGAGTGTCCTAATCATAATCCAATCACGTCCATGCCATGAGACACTATAAAACGCAACCCCAGGTCAAGCGAGACTACACGTTGAGATTAAACATATCAATAAATGGAGGAAAAGAAACTAACAAGGATTCCCTTAGTAACAACGAGCGAACCGAGAAGAGCCATAAGAGATGGGAGAAGCCCGTCTAATAGCACGACGGTGCAAATTTCGAAAAAGAATCATATTAAAATTTCTGAACCGAGACGTGATAGTTGATGGAACTAAAAATGTAGGTTAAAATTGTAAAATCGATGAAAAAAAAAAACTCAAATTTGAAATATAAAATTAAGGAAAGGACTAATTTGGAGGTAACTATAGCTATTTTGAATTTTATTTATTGTTTTAATTTTAACGAAAAGAAATGTAAAAGAAGAGAGAGAGAGGAGAGAGAAGGTTGGGTTCAGTGAATTTCTGAAAGGGCAAGTGGGGTTGGGGGGGGTTTAGGAAAGATGCAAGTTGCTGGTTTTGGAAAGAGAATGAAGATTGCGTCTTCCAAGGTTCCGAGCCCCTTCCCCTCTTTTCTCTTTTCTCTTTTTTCTTTTTTTCTACACTTTTCATAATTTTGAAATTTAATTTCCATTTAAACTCAATTACTTACTTCTAAATCACGTCCTCAACCCTCTCCCTTTTCTTTCATTTCTTCTCTCTATTCCTCCAATTTCTTTACGTAATTAACTCTTTCCTAACTCATCCTTTTTTATGTGCTTCTTATCAACCTTCTATCTCCTTCTTATGTTCAATGTATTCAATTAATGCCCTTTTTTCGGATTTTATTCATTTTCTTTTTTTCTTTTTTTTCTTTTTTTTTTAAATTCAATCACTATAAAAGAAATATCAACGCAATGTGGATGTACCATAAATAATTTTAACTTGTTTTTTTAAGAAGTCTTAAATGTTTCTTTACTTACTCTCTAAATATAATGCTTTTAAATGATAAAATTGTTAAGAATATTTTTAAATATAATAAAATATTATTATTATCAGTGATAGATGTCTAATGATATTTTATTATATTTATAAATAAATTAGCTTATTTTTCTATATTTGAAAACAATCATTTTTTATATAATGTTTTTGATACTTTCATAAAATTGAAGGCTTCGTTTGGTAACAATTTTTTTTTTGTTTTTTAAAATTAAGTCTATTTCCTTCCTATTTTTTGTAATGATTTGCATATTTATCAAGTACAATGGTTGAATTCTTAACCAAATTCAAAAAACAAAAACAAGTTTTTAAAAACTATTTTTTTTAGTTTTCAAATTTTGACTTGATTATTTAAACTATTGATAAAAAATAGATAAATAAAGGAGAAATTTGGAAGTGGAAATAATATCAATAGACTTAATTAAAAAAAAAAGATAATTACCAAACGGAGTCAAAATGCTTGATATCAACCATTTCAACCTTGGTTAAATTAATATTGTTTCAAGTACAAGTACAAGCTTAGTTCTTTAAATTTTTTTTAGTTTGTGTATCTACTTCGTTCCTAAATTTTTATTTTTGTATTAAATGTATTTTTATAATATAAAATATGTTTAATAGATCCTTAAATTTTCAATTGTATTTAAGAAATATATATAGTTAATTTTGTGTCTAATATTTTTATACATATTCAACATTCTTTAAAATTTAGAAAGGTACCTTTAAGATTAATATTAATTAATTAATTAATATTTAAAATTTTCAAATATATTAGACACAGAATTAAACATTTTTGGTCTGGCATGGAATGTCTAATGTAATCAAAATCGTAAATTTGGGTCTTTCCTATAGAAGTAATAAATTGTTTTTTTAAAAAGAAGTTTGATGTACTATTAAATTATGGTTTTATTAATTTATTTAAATGCAACTTGGTGGTTAAAAAAAAAAAAGGAAAAGAAAAAAAAGATGAAACAAGTTGTGTAGGATAAATGTGCTTTTCAAGGATATCATAATTGGTCTATCTTAACCTTTTTAAAGGGTTTTTATTTTATTTTATTTTTTTAAAAAAAATTATATATTCCATCTAATTTCACATTGATTTCTCTATTTACTACAGATTTATTTCACATTTTGGTTAGTTGTTAGAATTTATTAAAAGTTCAGTGCATTTGTCTGTGTCCATCTTATCATAAATTTTGTTTGGCAATCTCTCGATTTTATTTTATTTTAATTATTTTATTTTGATAAGGGAAATCTCCTGAATTAACCAAAATATTCCGGAGAAAATACATGTGGTTAAGCCAATCTCTCTCCTAATAATAAGTTTTAAGTTTAAAACAAAAAACAGAATATATAATATCATATTCGCCATATCTTGGACCATACACCTATTAATAATGTTTTAATTGTGTACCTAAAAATTAGGTTAACTTCTCAAATATTATAGAAGAAAAAAGGAAAAATTATTTTAAATAATAAAATTGTTGAAAATATTTATAAATGATAGTAAGATATCAACGTCTGTTTATGATAAATGACGATAGACTACTATCCAATATCTAACATGACACAAATAGACATAGATAGTAATTTATCGCAATCTATCGTAAATAGACAGTAAAATTTTACTATATTTATAAATATTTTGATTCATTTTTCAATATTTGAAAACCATCCCTAAAAAAAATTCAAATGTTTAAAAATATTGTACTCAAATTATAAAAAAAAATTATAAAGAAATTTCTTAAAGTTATTGACAATAATAAAGTGTCTTGAAATGTGAGTTACATCTTACTTCTATCATAGTTCTTTTTTTTTCTTCTTTTTTTTTTTTGGAATATATCTATCATAGTTAAAGGTATTGTATTCTAATTATAAAAATAGTTATAAAATAAAGAAACTTTTTCAAATTATTGACAATGATAGAATTGCTTTTTACAAATAAACAATGGTAAATCTTGAATGTGAATGATATATTTACTTACCTAGGCTATCACAATGTTTATATTCAAATAGAGCATTCCATAATAGTCGAAATATTTGAGGTGTATTTATATTAACTTTTAGTCTTCATTTTAAAAATTTAAACAAAAATGATTTTATTGAACTCTCGTTAATACAAACAAAATCTTAAGATCTGTTTGGTAGGCATCTTGAAAACAAAATCTTGAAAATAAGAAATTCAAAGAAAATCGAATCTTAAAAACAAGGATTCAAGAAATTCAATATGCGATTAGTTGTAGATTCAAAAATTTAATTATAATTTAAACACATTTTCAAAATGCGTTTGAAAATATATTTATAAGCTATAAAACTAATTATAACTACCACTAAATACTAGATTGATGCTAAATTATTACTAATTAATTTATGAACTTGTTTTAGGTAAAAAATTGTATAATTATATTATTTTATAATATCATATAATATTATATATATATATATGAAATACCATATTTGTTATTTTTTTTTTGTCATTTTTAATCTAATTCAACATTTTAAACTTTTGAATTCAAAATTTGGATATACTGAAAACATTCAAAAAGTTGTTTTCGGAGTTTGCACCATTTGAATCATAGAATCTAAAAATAATTTTCAAAAATAGAATTTAGACTACCAACCAAATACATGTTTGCTGAACTCAATAAATTTGAAAACATAAAACGGAAGCTAAGTTATCCGTAGTAACTTTTCTTTGTTTTAGGTTAATTTTACAATAAAAAATTAAAATATGCAATGATAATTCTATTTGATATGCCACGTGAAATCGGCAAAAATGATGCTAACGTAAGAATTCTTCTACTTTTATTTAGTTTCCTAGATCAATTATTTTTCTAAAAAAAATCTAAAAAACATATTTTTTTTTCTTTTTTTTCTTTTTTTTAAGAAAAAGAAGCACATTATTGGTTAAAAACTTAAGACAAACTCTAAAAAAAGAAAAAGAAAAAAAAAAAGGAAAAAAGAGGAATGTAGATGAGATGATGGGAACAGAGGAATGAGATGGGAAAAAGAGTACCACAGAAATGGAAATTTTCTTTTTTAAAAAAAGGGTATGAAATTAAATTTGGTATGATTTGAACATGTCATTGCATCGAATCATGTCATGTTTCTGTTCCTATGATAACACAATTTTATATTCCCAAATTGTCCCTCCATCCTCAACGCCATCCCGCATTCCATGACACATGTCCTTCTCATTTTCCTTGTTCCACACTAACCCAACATATCCTTCATCCTTTCCACACTCCCCCCATGCTATTACTCTCTCTCTCTATTATATATATATTTAAAATCTCCAACTATATCAAATAGATCATATGTGTTCATAGGATCAAATATTTCAACAAAACTTACCAACTCGACAATTCAAGCGTAGTTTAGTGATTAGATATCTCGATTGACTTTGACAAATGCAAATATATGCGCCGAGTAATTATATATGACTAAGATAGAGATGAATTACTTAACTATTTTGTTACTAAAACTATTACTTTTATTAAAGCGATCCAATAGTTCATTCAAGTAATTTTAATCTAGAGCAAAGATAATGTAAACAAGAAATTCATTGGGATTCAGATTCTAGAGCGTTAAAGCGTCTTTCATCACCGACGCCATGTGAATGATCTACAAGCCTTGGACTTTCATCTTCCAACTCTTTATTGAACTTTTGTCATCGACACCATGTAGGATCTCCAGTATTACGTGCATTTCGAAGTGTTATGGATTATTCAATCACATTGAGTAATTTCAATATCGAGTTCAATCGTGCATCGATCTTCGCTATCAAGTTGCGCCGAGTTGATCGTTTTTACCTTCGAGTCGCATTGAGTATCGTTCAAGAATCATCGAGTAAGATCGAGTATTAGTTCTATTGTCATCGCGTTCCATCAAGGATTTAACAGAGACTCGTCAGACGAAGAAAGGGAATTCTCATCGAACATTGAGGATTTGACAGAATATTTCTGAGCATTTTCTTCATCTTTCCAGCGTTGATCTTGAGTATTTGGGCCTAGTGAATAGTGGTTATCCCATCACTTCTTCCTTCTTTTTTTTTCAACAAGCACAAATAACATATGAAGCAAGAAAAATGAAAAGATGAAGAGTCACAATACATATGGAAATAGATGAAATTAAAGAAAGAAAGATGACATGGAAAAGAAAACAAGTAAGGATATAATCTATTTAGAACCAAAGCTCTGATACTAAAGGATAAAGGGAACTACCTCAATCACATATGAGAACTCCCCCTTATTCTAGGTGAACCCCCACAATAATAATAAAAATAATCTCCAATAAACAAGATGCTAACAACTCCAAGAAAGCTAAACATATTTGGCTTGGAAGATTAATCGATGATCAAGAAGAAAGGTGAACTTGTTCCTAACTTCAAGATTTCTAACTCTCCACAATCTTATTGATCAAACTAGATTGCAAGTTCTAAAGCATGTATTCTAAACACAAGAATAAAAAGAAAAAGCATAAAGCTTGAGAGAATAAACTCTAATAAAATTTTATTCAAATTCAAAGTCTTGTTTAAATGTGGAGATTATAGCCCTATTTAAACCAATTTAATAGACACCATGAAAGGATGCAACCTTTTACCTATATTGGCTACATTCGTCTAATACCCTTTCAACTACTTTAATAAATGTAAATTCATAATATTAATTAAATACATGGGATGTTAATAATGTAAATGAATTTGAATTTTTAGATTCATGATGGCTTTTGGATGACCAAATGACTTTTGGAGCTTCAATGGTTGCAACTCTTCACCATTGGCTGGAAACTTATCTTCAAAGCAAACATTTAATCCTTCTACAAGTCTTTTAGCTCTAGCTAATCATTGGTTCTTAGGGCATAATGTTGCCTCATGATTAGGTTGACTTGGAAAGTTTTCTCATAGATTTTCACCACGAGCTTCAATTGAGCTGGATTGAGTTTGTTGAGCTTCATTTTCCTCATGTGTTGAGCTTCATTTTCCTCTTGTAAAACTTCATCTTCTCCTATATTGGTCAGCTTCTTATCACCTATGATGGTCAACTTCTTATCAATTAACCTAATTCCAACTTATATAAACATAAACCTTAATCTTTTTGGATTTAAAATCCCAAATCTTTTTGAGAAAATAAATTTAAACCAATTATCCATAAAATTAATTTAAATTTATTTCATTCCCCAAAAACCAAAAAAAGATCCAAAACTCCTAATTTTAATTCAAATTTTCGAATTAAATTAAAATTGAAATAATTTGACATGAATCCCAAATTTTCCTTTAATCCAATTTAAATTCCAAAACTCTTCCCCAAAGATTAAAATTAAATTATCCCTTCACAATAATTCAATTCAACCTTCAACAAACCAAAATAATTCTCAAATATTACAAAATAATTTAATTTAAATTACATAGAAATTTGGGATGTCACAAAATTAATAGTCGAACAAGGATAAAGGTGATTATCTGCAAATGATTGATAACATCTCCTATAGAACTAAAAAAATGTGAAAGAGGCATTAGTTGATGAGTTCTGGGTGAATGACATGTAGGAGGAAGTGACTCAATTTGAAAGAAATAAAGTTTAGAAGTTGGTACCTTGTTTTGAGACTGAAAATGCCATAGGAACAAAATGAGTTTTCAAAAACAAATCGATCAACATGGTGTTATTATTAAAGTAAAGCCCATTCGGTAGCTTAGGGCTATGCACAAATTGAAGGAATTTACTTTGATGAAACTTTTGCCCCAATAGCTCGTCTTGAGGCAATTCAACTTTTTCTATGAATTTCATGTTTACTTAGATTCAAACTTTATCAAATAGATGTTTAAGAGTGTGTTTCTAAATGGTTACCTAAATTCCAAATCAATGTTTTTCCTAGACTTTTGTTTTATTACATAGACCATTTTTGAAAACATGCAAATCGAAAATTGACGTAGAAATAACATTATCATTTATCTTAAACTCTTCAAATTTTCCCTTAAACTCAATAAATAGGGACTCTTTATCTACATTATCTCATGGTAAAATAAATAAAAATGAAGTATCATGCGAATCATCTAACTACGAGTGAATTCCGATCTGAGTTCAACTCTTATCTTTACTAGGTTTCCTTTGCGTCAACATTGGACTTGACTTTCGTTTTGACTTGCTTGCACGGGTGTCATGTGAATCATCCAACTACGAGCGCGTGCCATTATGAAAACTCTTATCAGGTTGGCTTTCCTTGTGTTGGTCATTCAAAATATATTATTTTTTATTTTATTTATTTATTTTTAAAAATATTTGAGTTGTAAAAACTTTGATTTCATCAAATCACACATCTCACACCCCCAAATTTTGGAGGTCAACAAGGTCCTCATTGCTAAAAATCAAATAGAAGGTTGATTTAGAAAAATTTTGAAAAAGTGGTTTGATCCAAGACTTCCAATCATAAAGAGTTAAGATGCATAACATTGAGAAGGTTGAAAAGTTTGCAATCAACACAATCCTAGTGATTACTATAATTGTGGTTTGCATGGTATCATCATAGTTGTTATATTAGCACACACGTAGGCAAAAGGAACATGAAAGAAAAATGAATGTATACAAGCGACATTTATTAGGTAGTAGAGAAACGCAGTGAGTGTTGGGCCTGCACACTTGATATTATGAATTGTGAAAGCCCAAATGATGAAATGCGGGCCCTTTTTGCTGACCCAAATCATGAGCCACCAAGTTATTTTGCCCCAATTAAACTGGTTGGTAGAAAGCTTGGTTCTCCTTTTTCCACGATCTTCCAACTGATGTGCACCACGTGGAATAATCCACTATCTTTTGCCTGATGGACGGGAAAGACTTTTTTTTTTTTTTTTAAATTTCTGATGGGATTTTCAGAACAATTAATTTCTTTCTCTCTCTTTTGTTCTCTCTATCGTTTTGCAGAAAAATTTGCTAACCCTTTCTTTCTTTTTGATTATTTCGAGTGATTACTGTGAGTTTGAAGAATATGAAGAACATGCAATCTTGTAAAAGAAAAGAGAAGGAAAAGATCTACACGATGATATACGTGATTTGGCAAATGATGCCTACATCCACGGGAAAGGAGAAGAGTTTTTATTCAAGAGCTAAGTCACACTTTTTCTTTATAGATTTTTAGCTTTCTTGTAAGCTTCTGTAAGTTGTTTCTACAAATTGTAAATGATGCATATTTATACATTTGTCTGATACAAGTAGTTACAATAACAAACTGTAAAGAAAAAGAAATGTAAACGGCTTGAATATATGGTTGAATGTATGAGCTTATTTTACTTCAAATCTCCACCTTAAGCTCAACATGCAAGCTCTTCTCCTTTCAGATTTGACATGTCTTTACCCTTTTTCAGGAAGCTGGAAGCCGATCTGACCAAGACAGTTTGCTAGCTTGAGCTTCGACACTGGTTTGGTAAGCATATCAGCGACATTCTCGCTGGTATGAACCTTTAACACTTCGACTTCACCTTTTTCTATTCCGTCTCTTACAAAATGATATTTAATATCTATGTGTTTGGTCCTTGAATGGTATTGAGGGTTTTTAGAAAGATGAATGACACTTTGGTTATCACAGTAAATCTTTACTACTGTTTGATTAATACCAAAGTCCTTCATCAACCCCTTTAACTATAATGCTTCTTTTATTGCTTCTGATAAAGCCATGTATTCTGCTTCTGTGGTTGATAAAGCTGTGATTGACTGCAAATTTGCTTTCCAACATAATAAATTTGGACCATATAAGAATAGATAACCTGTTAATGATCTTCTTTTGTCTTGGTCACCTGCAAAATCTGAATCAACATATCCATATAGCTCTAGATCTGTTTCTTTTGTACTTTGATATGTTAATTTTGACTGTTTAGACCAAATTAAGTATCTTAATATCCATTTTGTTACTTCTCAATATCTTTTTCCAGGGTTAGACATGTATCTACTGACAAGACTAGTGCTGTAGGATAGGTCTGGTCTAGTAGATATCATTAGATACATTAGACTATCTACTGCTTGATTGTATGGAATTAATTGCATTTAAGTCAAATATTCTATGTCTGTTTCCTTTGGTGAATTAATAGACCTAAGAAATCCTATCCACTTCTGGAGTTTGAGTTGTTTTGAATCTCATGTTACAACCCTCCGAGGGATAACCGTTGTAAAACGACTAGCTTATGTCGCCTAAAAATGACAAGCAGGCACAACATAGGAGTCTCATGGTTCAAACTAATGGAAGAGACCATAGGATACATTGACACACATCCTTCATCCACATACTATGTACTACTTCCCTTATTCACCTTTGTATTGACCCATGCAAACACTTTTCGAATGGAGGTCACTCCCAGGGAGACAAGAAGCCACGCATGAATTTCACGATGTGAACTCTTAGGGCCGTGAGAGCTAAGAACAACATATCATATATGTTATTAATCTCCCCATGAAGTGTTCTATTTTTTTTGGGTAAATATTTACTTAGGTATATTTCGGCTAAAAAAACAACAACCTAAGTCTAGGTGATTTTCCAAGTATAACATTTATATTTCGATTTAACCTATGATGTCTAGGTGATAAACCAATTTTAAAACCTCACACCGCTCACACATGCTCATAAACTTGGGTTAACAACGCTCAATAATTTGGCTATAATCTCCAGGTAGTAGGTGTTTCGCAAGTCGTCAACTTAAGTACCTCCAGCCTTAGACAGGATTATAGACCGATTGAGTTTGTAACCAAAGTTTAACAAGATAACAACCTATTTTAACTATTAAAACAAGTTGTTATTTTTAAACCCTAGATGAACATGCATCTTATCTTTGTTATAGATTTTAAATATCTAATTCATTTTATAACACTTTATAAAATATAGACACACTTCTAATTTATAACATTCATCAAGTATTTCATAATTTAATATCACATTTTATTAAGCATGAAGCCCAACACATGCATACTATATATTATAACCGTTTATAACATATTTTCAATGCATGTGACATGCTTCTTATGGTAGGATTTTAAATCTACATGGCATACTATATGCACATATAGGATTTATTTAATTATAACATACATTCATAATGCATAAATAATTAAACACACACTGACATGGACCAGTTTTGATATCATAAGCAAGTAAACAATCTAAATTATTACAATAGTAATTATAAGTAGCCTCTAAAAGCAGGGACTTCACGAACAAATTTGAACACCCACATCGGACATCCAGGGCTCCAAAATGGGCTTAATCAGTCAAATCCCTACTGAGTTGGACCTTCTTGACTCGAACTGGTTGCATCAGTCCATTTGAACCACTGGTCTGTTCGCGCGCATGCTTTATGGGCTGAATTGAATAGCATTGCAATGCTATAAACCCAGCGTTGCAATGCCACAGGCTTTTGCTTCTTTTCTGGGTTGTCTGAAGAACAACGTTGCAAGGCTCCAAAGGCAGCGTTGCAATGCTGCAAGGCAATAGCTTCTTCTGTTGCAACCAGCTGCTGAGGTTGCTTCGATTTTTCTTTAATTACAACCTAATTTCTATTGACCCTAACAAATTTGTAGACACTTAATCACACATTAAGGTCCACGAAAAAAGAGCTAATTACAACAATTAACACTGAATTAAAGAGAAATCTTATGCCAAAACTGAAATTATCCATATCAACATCCATTTTCATACAACTTATGAAAATCGGCCGCCAAGTTAAAGTTAACACGAATTGAGTGCTTAAATCATACTCTGATACCAATTGATGGTGTTGACATTCAACATGCAGAAATAATTATGATCTTAAGTACTCTAATTCTATTAATTTCAGCAAAGAAACATGCATGTTCAATAAGAGTAAATAGGGTTTTGAAGTCATACCTTTGAAGAACTCTTCAATCTGTGAATTCCAACTCAAATTTCTTCACCAACAGGTTGTAGACCACCACTTGATCTTCCTTACTATTCTCTAGGACCTTAGATTGGATTGTGGGATCCAAAATATGCTGTAAAGGGAATTTTGAAGAGTTTTTTTTTGGGTGTTTTTTAAGAACAAGAGAGAACTCTTCTCTCTCTTCATTTTCTGAAAATTACATGTCCAAAACTCAAAAAATTCCATTAAACCTTGTTTCTTTTAATAAACAACAGCATGCAAGATCAATTTCTTGATAAATTGACACCAAGAAGACATGTAATTTGAGTGAAAAGTGAGTTGGTCAAGTTTGGAAAAAACCACCAACTTGTTTCTTCAATTTTCTAAATTGATTTTACATTAAAATCAATTGAAAATTTGAAATTGGAAATTTCAAAAAATAAAAGTAAGTTAATTCAATAATTAATTTTTAAAAATTAAATTAATTTAATGTCAAATATTAAATTAATAAAACATAAATTCCTAACATGAATCCCTATTCATGTAATTAATATTTAAATCATATTTAAATATTATTCAACTCTCCAAATTCGTTTAATTCGATAAGTTAAATGTTTAATTGTATCATATATAATTAATAATTCCCGTATTTCGAATTTGAACATTTCAAATTCTCCCATCACTCTATTTTAAGGTGTAATCCATTTGTGAGCTAGTAGGGGGATCTAATGAACCTATTGATCATGGGCTCCAATGATCCAATATTAACCGGCTAAACTCTTCAACCTAATTAACCAACATTCGTTAACTACCAGGTCACTCCACTAAAGCCCAATAGTTGTATTCCCCTCATTGTAGATATAATTATATCCATTCGATATAACCATAATCAGTAAGTCAATCTTTTACATGCTATTCATAATAACAGTTGGGTCAAAAACTGTTTTACCCACAAGATTACATCTTGCTCAATAAGTCCTACTGATCCTCTAATGAATAATTGGTTTGTTATTCAATCATCAAATCGAGTCTCTCTTAGGCTAATAAGAGGGTAGGGCCTCTTGTTCAAGACGCGAAGCCAATACTTAAAAGCGGGTAGGAGTGAAATTCGTCTTGCACCCTATATCCCCAACTATCTACCTGGTCTTACCCTTGAAATGGGGGGCTTATTGAGTCGACGTTGTTGAGCTAACCCTTACCTATGCAAATCTAAGGATAATCTCGATAATAGTTAGCTCAGGATTAAGGTCAAGTTACCTAGATCATCGCTTTGAAATAGTCAGTCTTAAACAGTAAAAAAGTTACAAAGTAAGAGTGACTTATTTCTTGGTTCTTAGTCCGGTCTTATACAAACTCTTTGCATAGGATGTCTCCACTTGCATGTCTTCACATGAACGATTCAGGATCACATCGTTTGTACTAAATTAAAGTAGGTCACATCCAATAGTGTCCCCAGAATAAGGTACCTAGCCTTATCCATATACTACAGACCATTTTGGCTATTTATTCAAACTTGATCCACTCTTATGTCTCCACATAAAGTTCAAGTACTCATGTAATAGTCATGGATCTTAGTTTATTGGATTTAGTTTATTTCTAAAAAGAAATGAGCAATTCATACACTCAATAACAACTTTATTGAATAAACCTCAATAACATCTTTGTTGATAATGATAACATAATAAGTTTATTGTTTACAAACCATGAGTTTTAGGACATAAAACCTAACAGTTAAGAATTTTGAATTTCATAATGTGTATAAGCAATGTTTAGAAGGGAAAAATGTGCATGATTATATTGTCTTTGATGAAAAGCTTTTTAGGAAAGGAAAAATTTGTATTCCTAAATGTTTTATTTGAGAGTTATGGAGCCTTTTGGGGAATTTAAAACATGTATAACATGTTGTGTGAACATTTTTATTGGTTGAAAATGAGGAAGGATATAAATAAAGTGTGCAAACAATGTTTCAAATATAAGGAGGCTTAAGTCTAAGGCACAACCACATGGTCTTTACACATTTTTGGACGTTTCTAGTGAACCTTGGGTTGACATTAACATGGATTTTGTTCTAAGACTACTAAAGACTGTAAGACATCAAGATAGCCTTTTTGTGATCGTTGTTAGGTTTAGTAAGATGAATCATTTCATTCATTTAACAAAATATATGATGCTACAAACATAGCTAATATTTTCTTTAGGGAAGTGGTTAGATTGCGTGGAATTCCGAAAACCATTGTTAGTGATAGAGATGCTAAAATTTTAAGTCATTTTTGGAAATTTTTGTGGAGGAAATTGGGAACTAAGCTTTTTTTTTTTCAACAACTCCTCACACACAAATTGATCGGCAAACTGGGGTGGTTAATAGAATATTAGGGGCTTTGCCTAGGTCACTAATTTCTAAAAATCTCAAGTCCTGGGAGGATACTCTAACTTTTGTAGAGTTTTCTTACAATAGAGCAATACATAGCAACACTCATTATTCACCTTTTGAGGTTGTGTATGGCTTTAATCCATTAACTCCTTTAGATTTGTCACATTTTCCACCTAATATGTTTACTAGTGATGCAACTATTTCAAGGGTAGAGTACATTAAAAATTTGCATAAAGAAGTCAAAGAAAAGATTGGAAAGAAGAATCAAAAGCTTGTTAATAGAAAGAATCAAGGGAGAAAGCAATTTACTTTTAAACCCAGAGATCAAGGTTTGGGTTCATCTTGAAAGGAAAGGTTTCTACATCAAAGGAATTCTACAACCAAGAGAAGATGGTCCATTCAAGAGTGATAGAGCAGATCAGTAACAATTCCTACAAACTAGATCTTCGAGGTGAGTATAATGTAAATTCTACTTTTGATGTGACTGATTTGACTCTTTTTGATGTAGGGAATGAAGACCTTGATTTGAGGACAAATACTTTTAAAGAAAGGGGGATGATGGAAATGCAACTATTGAACCATTTTATGTACCCGAGGGAGCAATTACAAGAAGCAAGACAAAGAAGATTCAAGAGTCTTTAACACTACATCTTCAAAAGCTAGCAAATTCACAAGAACTGACATATAATTTGAGCCCAAATTTTTATATAACGTTAATTTAATGAGTCAAAAAGAGAATGACATGATGACATTGAAAAAGTCCTACAATTTGGAAGATGGCATAGATGTAAAAAGAAAAGTATGCAAATTTTGTGAAGAAAGTGTTGTCAAGTGTGCACTGCATGAGAAAAATTAAGTTTGCCATCTTTTAGAGAGTTATTTCAGATAATCTGGAGACTTTCTACTTTTTTAGTTTTGCATTTTGAATAATTAATTAGTATGTAGAGTTTTAAGTTTCTAAGTCTTATTTTCTACAATTTGCAATTAATTATATTTGAATGTCTTTTGAGTTCTTGGTCCATGCACGACCTTTTAGCCTAAAATGGTTTGGAGTTTCCTTCAAAACCTAGATTATTGAAATTAAAAAGGTTGTACTTATTCAACCCCTTTGGTGTTGTCTGTTTTTTCAAATCTTGTTTTCGATTCGATGTTCAAATCAATTCATTGGATTAGTTTTAATCAAGCTAATTCTGGAGTGAGTTGTCTTAGGATCTTAGAGTGACCTTCGTAGATTCTAAGTTCGATTTAAGAGTTATTCATCCTTCTAACTATACTGTTGGTTGGAATCAATTAGTTAAGTTAGTTTATTTGTGAGAGTTTGAAAGGATACTAGAAGGACCTCTAACTTTGCATCCATTGAGCATTGTGGGCATTTATCATGTACTCACTGCGTATAGGCTCACTGGAGGAATCTTGCACCATGCTACATGCATATGTGAAACTTTGAAGATCAACATTGAAGGGAAAATAAAATGGGTGCATGTTGGTCGTGTTTTTATGGACGGTAATATTCAATTATATTTTCTGGCATATGTAATAGTTGACAAGGAGTCAAATTCATCATGGACATATTTCACGAGACACCTTTGAAATTGCATAGGTGAGGATCCGAACATGGTCATTTTTTCTGACTACCACTTTACTATCTCTAAAATAATAGATTGAGTCTTCCCAAATGCATTCCATGCCTTGTGTACTTACCACTTGAAAAACAACTTAACAACACACTTCAAGGATATTGCAATTCTAAAGGTTTTTAACAATGCAGCGAGAGCATATAGAGAATCCGAGTTCCATATGTTTTGGGAAGAAGTACATTGATTCTGGGATGGGATCGTGACACATTACCTAGATAATGTCAGCTTAGAATGATGGACCCAGGTACATTAGACTCAAAGAGGGCATGACAACATGACACACAACAATGCACAATGCTTCAATGCCCTTATAGCTGAATAAGACTCCTACCAATTATACCCTTGCTTGAGTTCATTATAAAGAAGCTCCAAGCATGGTTTTTTGAAAGCAGAAACCAATAATCTGCATGTAGGTCTTTATATTTAGACTACGTGGAACAATGAGTGGCGGTAGAGTTTGAGAAAGGTAGATGGTACCAAGTAAGCCCAATTGATTTTCATACATTTATTATCAAGGATGAATGCTTCGAAGGTATCGTCAACATACACATACGTGAGTGCATGTGCAAAAAGTTTGACTACTTGGAGATTTTATGCTCACATGCAATTGTCGCAGCAAGGTTGAGGAACTAAACCCTTGCACTCTTTGCAATAGATCTTATAGTGTGGAATCCATCTTCCTAGCATATGCAAAACCAAAATTCTCAGTTGGACATGTATATGAATGGAAGTAACTACCAGGATACATCAAATATGTTATCCTACCACAAAAACTAGAAACCAGTGTTGGTAGGCCACAGGTCATGATAACACCCAAAATATGCTATCTTAGTGCCTCTAATCTTTATGTTTATAATATTTAATGTGCTTAAATGTTTATATTTGTTGGATCTCGAGTAATACATGCATTCCGGAGCGTTATAGCCGTTCGGGATTAATTGGAGCAATTAGGAGTAAAAAAGGCATCCGAGACTTCAAATGGAAGAGAAAATGACAAAACTGCTCCTAGGCAAGAACACTGCGGCCCTGTCTCGTAGCACAACGTCGTTGTCGCACAGTTATAAAAACTGTTCATCAGTGTTTAGGTCATATCTTTTGATCCGAGTGGCTATTTTGGGTAAATGACCACTCGTTTTCTCTACTTTTTCACCCTCTATCCATCTACAATATTAGATTTTAGGTTTTCTTTCATCTTATTTCTGCAATAAAGTAAAAATGATGTTGGATTCTAGCTTTTCCTCCACCATGGGAAGGTAAGATCTATGGTTTTCTAGTTTATAAGATCTTGGAGGAGCCCTTCGTACTTTTTGGAGTATTTTCATAATATGATTTATATCTCTTGTCTATGGGTTTCTATCCTGATTAAATTGCTTGATGGATTGTATTTTCTCGTGAATATCTGATAAACTACTTGAGAATGTATGATTGTATGCTTTAGATCAACATATAATAGGTGATATATAGTTGTATGTTAATCTCAAAGAAGTGACATGTTAGATAGACTTGTGATTTGTGGTCGACAACAAAGAGCTTTGTACTATTGACCGAAGGGAAACCGTATTGAATGTTTAATTAGTGTTTGAAAATTAAATATTTAGTCTAATGTTATCCCTAAAGTGTAATGTGGTTTGTTAAATTGATTAGGATACTTCTCATCTCATTAAAATGGCTAATTTGATATTTAGAATCATTGGTTAGCTTTTCTAATCAATTTGGCTAGGCATAGGTAAGGAGTTAAAATCAAGCCTTGAGAATTCAATGATTGAAATTACATTGGATGATTCCACTCCTCTAAGTAAGAGTGTTTCATTTGATTGCACATCTATCATTTTATTTTCATGCTTCTATTTTTCCACACTTTAACTAAATAATTCATTGTGAGAAACTAATATTCATGCTTCCCTGCAAATCGATTCGATCTTGCCACTTGTACTACTTAGTAGTATAGGCAGTACTGATCGATATAATATAAATTTCATTTTATTGGCCTTTTACAAGCGACAGTAAAAGGCTAGATCAGGCCAACCGAATTCCATTCGTTGGAGAACACCGTCCAACCCAAAAGTACAATAGATGTGGTAATCAAGGACACAACAGGGTAATGTGCAACCATCCATTATCAAGTAATAAAAATAGGGACAAATGGGCTTTTGATTATGCATAATTTATACTTCGCACATTTTCTTTAAAATCAAGATAAGGTTGTGGAAAAAGCATCAGACTGGGATGGGCCTGCCTCACGGGAGGTGATGCTGAATGGAAAATGCATGAAAAAATTGATATTGTGCTGGGCCACGTCATTGGGTTAGGGATATTCTCTTTGAGCTAGAAATTTGAAGGCCAAAACTATGGTTAACACAAGTGTACGTATCAGGTTATAGTAAAGTAAAAAGGTTTAGAGATCGACTATCATCCTCAGGGGATCAAATTATCAAATTATGCTTAGCTATTCAAGAATTGTATTGATTTTATCTAAGGATTGGTTTCGTGATGATGGTATTGAATTTTTAAATAAAGAAAAGAAAATAAAGATAAAGTTGAAACTCAAGAGAAAAAGATGTTTCAGGGTATTGAATTTCTTAATTATTTTATTAAGTAATGCAAAAGGTTCCTATGAATTATTATATCAATGATATGCTTAAGTCTAGAAACTATTTTCAAGATTATTATCTTTCAATAACAATCTATTCTTGTGCAAACATAATTGACAACTAATTACTTGAAAGCAAATTAAGAAGCAAATGTTAAGAATATGCACGATCAACTTTCATTAAAAGACTAACTATTTCCATGAAAGGTTTAGCTAACGTTTCAATACTATATATCCGGTTAAACATGCAATCTTTCCTAATTGACATTTAACCTAATATAATATTGAAAAACATTGAAAAACAAACACATCACACCACGAAATTGAGAGCCTTACAGAGAGTTTTTAGTCCAGAGAAAGTAAGAAAATTAGAGGTTCGTTTGAAGATCATTTGAGATCCCCAAGTGTGAATCTAGGCAAGACTGATGGGCTGGTGAAACGACCCTAAAATGTGCATTTATAGCCCTTAATTTAGAATAGTTTTTAATATAATTTTGTTAGATTTGATGTGCTTGCTAATTGATTTTAGGGTTATGTTTAGGATAAATATTCAATGTCAAAATGTGCTAAAAAGGACCTAAATGAATCCAATGAAGTCAAACTCGAGCCAAGCATCGAAACAGGGAAGAAAAGTGGAGAAAGATCACATGTTGCTAAAAAACAGGGCAATGTCGTGGCGCTAGGTCAGTGCTACCCTAAGTGCCGAAGACCTGAGAGTATAAAAATTGGTGACTGTTGCAGTGCATAGGATGGCGTCGTGCCGCTAGTGTTGTAAAAAAGAAAAAAAGGTTTATTTTTAGACAGTCTTTTCTTTTTATGGACCTAGGGTTTTGGTTGCTGATTACGCATATCACACCCCAAAATTAAAAGCCTTAGAGGGAGTTTTTAGTTTAGAAAAAGTGAGAAAAAATAGAGGTTCATTTGAAGGCCTTTCGAGATCTCAAAGTGCGAAACCAAGCAAGATTGATAGACTTTAACGGTGGAGGTTGCTTTGCAAGTGGTTACTCTTCATTTCCTTCATTTTTCTTTACTGAATATGGTTGTTTCAATGTATGAGAATATGTTTGTAGCATCGATGCATGACTAAACATTTTAGTTCTAGGTTGTTGATGAACTTATTTATGGATTTATGTTAATGCAATAGTACTTTCTATGGATGTTTGTTTTTTAATGCTTTTCAATAATATTGTGCTTTATCACATCATAGATGTATGTTAGGTTGAATTTCAATTAGGAAATATTACATGTTTAATCGGATCTATAGTATTGAATTGTTGGCTAAATCTTTCATGCAAATAGTTAGGTTGTTAAGAAAAGTTGATCATGACTATTCTTAATGCAATACTTCTTAATCTGGTTTCATGTAATTAGTTATCAATTATGTTTGCATGAGAATATGTAGTTATTGAAAGATAATGATCTTGAAATAGTTTCTAGACTTAAGCATATCATTGACATATAATTCACATAAACCTTTTGCATGACTTAATGAAACAATTAAGGAATTCAACACCTTGGAACACCTTTGTCTCTTGAGTTTAAACTTTATCTTTATTTGCTTTACTTTATTTAAAAATTCAAAATCATCATCACAAAATCAATCCTTAGATAAAATCAACACAATTCTTGAATAGCTAAGCATAATTCGACAATTTGATTTTCTGAGGATAATATTCGATCTCTTGACCATTTTACTTTACTATAACTTGATTGGTACCTTGCGTTAACAATAATATTCGAAAATTTGTTTAATGTGTACATCGTTTTTTTTTCTAAAATAAAAATCGGGATAGGGTTGTGGAGAAAGCATCGAGCTGGAATGGGCTTCCCTCATACTAGGTGATGTTGAATGAAAAAAGTGTGAAAAAAGTGATGTCGTGTTGGCCCATGACATCAGATAAGGGATAATCCACTGTTGGGCTAGAAAGTTCATCCTTAGGGTGATATCACTTAAAAGGTTGATAGTGCACTCTGACGTAAGCATAAAGTTAAATTTCATACAATTGTAGGGGCAAGTCAAAAGATATAAAGCCACCTGAGAAAGGGTCATCCGTACAAAAAAAACTCATGAAATATGAATACTTTTTGGCTTGCTTCAAATTGTTTTTTGGCAATCATGTTGTAATAAAACAATTTGATCTTCCCTTTATAGATGAGTAAGATCTTAAAAACTTCAAGTCTCGTTTCTTCTAACTCTTGGATTGCAAACATCTAGCATATCCAGTTGCTTCTATGTTCAAATTGCACTTCCTCATGACCTAATAGGTTTTGTGCTCAACTTCCACTGGTAAGTAACATGTCTTCCCAATGACCAACCTATTGTTGGGTTTTATGTCCTAAAACTCATGGATTGTAAATAATAAAACTTATTCTGAAAATTCAATAAGTTGTTATTGAATATATGAATTGCTTATTTTGTTTTAGAAATAAATCCAATAAACTAAAAGATCTATGTCTATTACATGAGTACTTGAACTTTATGTGGAGACATAAAAGTGGAACAGATTTGAGTAAATAGTCTAAATGGTCTATAGTATATGAATAAAGTTTGGTGCCTTATTCTGGTAACGTTATCTGATGCAGCCCACTCTGTAGTTGTTACAAGGAGTTGTAAAGTACTACAGCCGAAGTGATCCTAATTCGTATATGTGATGACATGAAGAGTGGGGGTGTCTTGTGCAATGAGTTTGCACAAGATCGGACCATGAAATAAGTGCCTCTTACTTTATAACGCTTTTACTATTTAAGACTGACTATTTCACAACAATGACCTAGATAACTTAACCTGAATCTTAGGCTAACTATGAACACCTATTTTGAGATTATCCTTAGATTTTAATGGGTGAGGATTGACTCAACAGCGTCGATTCAATAAGCCTCCCATTTCAAGGGTAAGACCAGGTAAATAGTTGGGGATATAGGGTGTAAGATGGAATTCACTCCTACCTATCTTTAGGCATAGTAGAGAGGTTGTTCCTTTAAGTGTTGACTCCAAGTATTGAACAAGGGGCCCCACCCTCTCATTGGTCTGAGAGGACTCGGTTTGATGATCAGATCACAAACCAATTTTTCATTAGAGGATCAAGGAGACTTAAGGAACAAGAGGTAATCTCGGGGTAAAACAACCATTTGGCTCAGCCGTTATTACGAACAACCTCTGAATGATTAACTTACTAATCATGGTTTTATCGAGTGAACACAATATATCTACAATGAAGGGAGTGCAACACTAGGTTTGAGTGGAGTGACCCAATAGTTAATAAATGGGGGGTTAATTCGGTGTAAAGAGTTTAGCTGATTAATTTCGGATCGTTGGAGCTCATGATCTGTAGGTCCACTAGGTCTCCCTACTAGATCACAGATGGATTAGCCTTAAAGTAGCGTGATAAGTTGATTTGAAACGTTCAAATTAGAATTAAGGAAAATAGTAATTATGTGTGATATAATTACACGTTTAGTTTTGGAATTAAATGAAATCTAAAAATCATTTAATATTTAAATATGATTTAAATATTAAATTTATGAATAAGGATTCATGGTAATGGAATTGGTGACAAATTAATTTAATATTTGATATTAAATTAATAAAATTAATTAAATTGTTTGAATAATTTTTTAATTTTCTTAGAAAATTAATTATTGAACTAATTTTGTAAAATTAATAAAATTTGAATTTTAAGTTAAGGAATTAAAAATTGAAATGAATTATGATTTTGGAAACCAAAATTTAAATAAAAGAAAAATTGAAAAAAGAAAAAAGAGAAAGTGGAAAATCCCATGTTTTGGGATTTTCCCACTTTCTTTGAAGTAGGTTAGTCACATTCCATAAATATTCTAACCCAATTTCTCAAGCATGAGCTGTAATTCATGTAGAAAATCCATTTGCATGAAAGTTATGCTATAAATAAATCAAATTGGAGTGGAAATCGGGCATGCAAAAGAGGTTTTTAGCTGAAAATTTCAAGAGTTGAACTGGGTTTGAACTGAAAAATCAGAACTTCCTCTTCTTTGTTCCCTAATTCAAACTTATTTTGAGTCCCACAACTCAATCTAAGGCACCAGAGGATAGTGGGGAAGACCTTGTGGTTGTTCACATCCATAGGAAGGGAAAATTGCAGCAGGAATTCGTGATTCAAAAGTATCTTCAAAGGTTAGTGTTGAAACCCTCATTTTAGTTTATGAGCATGCTAATTTTGGAGCCAAAATTAATGAATTAGAATGCTTATGATCCTATTTTCTTCCGCTGCTTGTTTTTGTATTCTAACACCTATATGGAGACATCCTAATAGGCTCTGTGCTCAACTTCCACTGGTAGGCAGTCTAATATTCCATAGAGCAACATCAAGCCTATGGCTCCAATATTTCCTATTTGGACTTGCCATCTTCTTTAGTATAGATTTGATCTTTCTATTTGACACTTTGACTTGTCCAATTGTTTAAGGATGATATGGTATCGTAATGCAGTGTTGGACTTCATATTTCTTAGTAAGGATACAGTAATGTTATTGTAAAAGTGAGTATCCTTGTCACTTATGATTGCTCTAGGGAAGTCAAACCTGTTCAAAATGTTAGACTTTAAAAATCTTGCAACAGTCTTAGCATCATCAGCACTAGTAGCCGTTGCTTCCAACCATTTAGAAACATAATCCACTTCAAGCAATATGTAATTATAATCACAGGGTGGACGGAAATGACTCATAATGTTTATTCCCCAAACTTTAAAAAATTTACAAAATAAAATAAGGACTTAGGGCATCTCATTCATTCGAGATATGTTTCCCATCCTTTTGCATATCTCACAAGTTTTACAAATATAGTATGCATGTCTAGATAATGTATCCCAATACAAACCTGAGTCCAAAACCTTTATAATAGTTCTTTTGGGACAGGCATATTCATGACAAAAGATGGAGACATACTAAATTTCACTATTAGGGACACATCTTCTAACAATTTGATTAACACAAAATTTTCAAAGATAAGGTACTTCCCACACGTAATGTTTAGACTCATTTTAAAAATAACTTATATCTTCTTTTCTTACTCAAATCCATGGGTAGGTTACCTGTTATGAGATAATTAACAAGATTGGCATACCAGGGGGTCATATGAATAAGTTGGATTAAGGCTTGATCAAGAAAGTCCCCATCAGATTGCGGGACTTCTTCTTCTCTTATCAATATGCTCAAGTGGTTAGATAGAAAGTTTTTAGATCATTTTCAATTAGAAATTGTTACATTTATTTCTTGTAGGAGAACCCATCGTAGCAGGCGAGGCTTAGATTTCTTCTTGGTTGCAGGTATCACAATGTTGTATGATCAGAGCACACAACTTTAGAACCAAGTATATAAGATCAGAATTCATTTAAAGCAAAGAAAATAGAAAGAATCTCCTTTGCAGTGATAGTGTAGTTGCATTGTGCAGAATTCAGAGTCCTGGATGCATAATAGATCACATGGTGCTTCTTAAAAATTTTCTACCCAAGGATTGCTCTAACTATATAGTTGCTTGCATCATACATAATCTCAAATGGAAGGCTCCATTGTGGAGCTTGAAGTATTGGGGCACTTGTCAAAGTCTCCTTTAGCAAGTCAAAGGCATGTTTACACTCATTTGTGAAATTAAAGTCAACGTCTTTTTGCGATCAGTTTGTCATAGGCAAGGCTATCTTGCTAAAGTCCTTAATGAACCTGATATAAAAACCTTGATGACCTAAGAAAATAACAGACATCCCTCACATTTATGGGGTAAAGGAGGTCATAAATAACATTTATTTTAGCTTTATCTACCTCAATATCCTTTGACTAGATTGTTGGGGTTCATGCCTTAAATATCGTAGGATCATATAGTTTATAAACTTTGTTTGAACAAACTCTTATGTGATTAATAATATATGAAATTTTTTATTCACTTTGTCTATGAAATATGTGATATTTAGTTGCATTAACCACAAACCAATAAACTAACATCCAAAGTTATCATTGTAACTTAAACATGTATGTGGAGACATATAGGTGAATCATGTTTAAGTGATAACCTAAATAGTCTGTAGTATATGGATAAAGTTGGGTACCTTATCGTAGTGACACTATGAGTATGACCCGCTTCGTAGGTGTTACAATTGTTGTAAAGTGATACAAATGATTTGACCCTGATCATTCATGTATTAGACATGCGAGTGGAGATATTCTATACAAAGGAGTTCATATAAGACCGAGTCACAAAATGTTTAGTCTCATTATATAACACCGTTCATAATAGAGACTTTCATTTTATGAGGATGACCATAGGTAACATGACCTTAATCCTGAGTGAGTTGTGAACTTCTACTTATGAGGGCAATTCTTTGATTTGTATGGGTGAGAGTGACCAGATCGCTGACTCAACAAGCTTACAATTTTGGGGATTCGTCTGATTGGGGAGCTGGGAATACAGGTTGGAATTCACTCCTTCCCCGAAACAAGGGTATGTAGATAAATTGCTCCATTAAGGGTTAATTTGGGTCTTGAACAATGTGGTGCCACACCCTCTCCTGGCTCGAGAGGGGTTTAGTCATAGTGGGACTATGATCTATTGTTCATTAGAGAGATCAGTGGTACTTAAGGAATTAAATGTAACTAAAGGGAGAAATGATAATTTGGCCCAATTGTACTTACGAATAATTTGTGAAGAGTCATCGTACTGTTGATTGGTTATATCCAATGGACATAGAAATATATCTGTAGTGTGATGAGTACAACTGTCGGTCTTTAGTGGAGTGTCCGACAGTTAATGGGTGATGGATAATGTAATTAAAGAGTTTAGTTAATTATTCACTTAAGCTTCAAGCTACAGGTCCATAAGTCCAATTTGAATTGTTTAAATTAATAAGAAAGAATTTAGTTATATATAATATAATTAAATTGGTTCAATTATGCATGATATAATTGTCATAATGTATTTGATACATTATTATTTAATTGGAGGAAATAAATAATTGAATGAGATTCAACTATATTTTCTATGAATGTGATTCATAGTTGTGAAATTTAATATAAATATGATTTATATTAAATGCCATAAAATAGAGAAAATGAACTATAGTTTATATTGTATATGATACAATATTAAAGCTATAAGTTATGTGTTATATTTGATATAACATATAGTTTAATATAAATAAGATATGAAAAGTTAGTTATCATATTTATTTATATTAATTTTATTTTTTTGGATAATAATTTCTAATTTCTCTCCAACCACCTTAGTGGGTGGTTAACTTTTCTTTTTTTTTTTTGGCAAGAGGAATAAAAGAATTTAGTTTCTATTCTTCCTTAAAAAAAAAAGAAAAAAACTTACGTGAGAACTTACACTATTGAAGTTTTCTATACGATAGAGTGAAAGTGTTATTTTTTCTTCAATCTTCTTCCTCCTCCAAACTCAAACAAACCCTTCAAGGGTTGCTGTGTTCGAGTTCGTGACTGTTTGAGGGATTTACAAGAAGAAAAGTTCTTCAAAGGTAGTATCTCTTGAACCCTTATTCTTTATAAAAAGCATGTTATAATTTATATATAGAATGCATATGTTGTATGTTTACTGTAAATTTAGTTTTCAATCAGATTGGATTGGATGATCCGTTTCCACTCAAGGATCTCTGTATAACGAGTTCCTTCATAGATGACATGTTCTAGTACAGTACCATGGTAACCCATGAAATGTGATTTTTCAAAATTAAGTACAAGATTAGATTCAATGCATCTTTTTAAGACTTCGATAATGTTAAGAAAACAGTCATCAAAAGACTCGCCATAGACCATGAAATATCCATTAGTACCTTGATGTTTTTCTCAATGAATTTTGAAAATATGATCATCATGCATCGTTGGAAGGTATCTAGGGTACCACAGAATTCAAAGAGCATTGTTATATGTGCAAATGTTCCAGATGGGCACATGAAAAATTTTCTCCAGTTCTCATATGCTATAGGGATTGATAAAATCTAGAGAAACCATAAAAAATAAAAGAAATACTTACCGACTAACCATTCAATCATTATTTGATGGATGAAGGGAATGGGAAAATGATCTTTTTTTTTTTTATGACATTGTTTAATTTCCTAAAATCAGTACACATTTTCCATCCATTTTGAACTCTAATAGGTACTAAGATTCCTTTATCATTCTTAGCAACAATGATACCCGCCTTTTTTGGTTACCATATGAATTGGGCTTACCTACTCACTATCACCAATAAAATTAATAATACCTGCTTCAAGTATCTTGAAAATCTACTTCATGACTACCGCTTTCAGGGCAGGATTCAAACGCCTCTAGTCTCTCTATATGGCTTGGCTCCTTCTTCTAATGTTGTCCTATGCATGCAAACTATAGGACTGATACCACAGATGTTTGCAAGGGTCCAACCATTGGCCAACTTGTGCTTCTAAGCACTTGCAACATTCCATCCTCTTGTTAAGTAGTAAACTCTTTGGAGATGATCACGGGAAAGATCTCCAAGTTTCCTTGATAGGCATACTTTAGTTGTCATGGAAGCTCTTTTAATTCTAGTTTAGGTGTCGGCACAACTAAAGGCACCATTTTCTTAGTTAAATCCATGGTAGAGGCATCAAAATGTATCGTTTCTGTTAAAGAGACTAAGATAGGGGATGGTGAAATTTCGGATTCTGTATCAATTAGTTAATGAGGGTTGTTCTTATTATTGTTGTGGAGGTTCACCTTGAATAAGAGGAGTTCTCAAACGTAATTGAGATAGTTCTCTTTCTCTTTATCAAATTCCTTCATTATAGTCCCTTTGTTTCTCATATTTAGGGGTTTTGTTCATTTTTTCTTACATTAGAGGGAGATGGAAGAGGGATAGAGAAAAGAAAGAGAAGAGAAAAAAGATAGAAAGGAAGAAAAGAAAGAAAACAAAAGTGATAGATGAGAATCCAACCATTGATCTACTGTAAGTACCTAAATGAGCTATTTCAAGAAGCAAGATAAAAAGATTCAAGAGGCTTTCACATTACGTACATCTTCAAAGGCTAGCTAATGCACAAGAAGAGATAAAGAATTTCAATTCAAAATTCTTTATAATGTTAGTTCAATGAGTTAAAAAATAGAACGAGTCAAGATGACACAGAAAATGTCGAATAATTTGGAAGATGGCGTGGAGGATAAAATTTTTTTTTACAGAAATTGTGAATGGAGGTCTGTCTAGAGTGCACTACTTTAGAATTCGTGATGTCAAATCTTATCAAACATACTCATCAATCCTTGTGCCTTCTAGAGAAAAGATATTTAAGACTATTTAAAGCAATTAAATGTTTTTGACTTTTCCTTGACTTCTCAATCGAGTTTCAATTCCATAGGTCTTACTTTCTACAAATTTTATTTATTTTCTTTTGAATAACTTTTGAACTTTTTCACCTTTAAATGTCCATTTTTGGCCTTAAAATGATTTGCAAAGCTCTTAAAAATTCAAACGAATGATATCCAAACTTTGTGTTTCTTGAAGCCGCCCTTTGATATTGTCTTTTTCAAATCTTAATTTGATTTTGATGATTGAGTTGATTCATTGGATATTGGTCTTGATCAAGTTAACTCTGAAATAAATTGTCTGAGGATCTAAGAGGGATCATCAAAGATTCTAAGTTTGATATAAGAGTTATTCATTCTTCTAACTAAATTCTTCATTAAAATGAATTATTAAGTTAGTCTTCGTTGTGAGTGTTTGCAAGAATCCTAGAAGGACTTCTAGCTTTGCAAAAATCTAGTATCTTTGACACTTATCATAAAGGGTAATAACATAATTTCATATAGGTGCTGATGTCAACACAGGGTTATGAAGCCTTAATTTCAGAAAGTGAGTCTTTTATTTTGGTTCAAATTTTGATACCATCCGTGAAATTTTCCATTTTAATTCTATCCAACAATATATTTGGTTCAACACCATTATTGTGGACAACTTCAAATTCCAATTTTCTTTGACTTCACAACCAACAAGTCTGCATAATTCTTAGATGGCTAAAGGATAGAAAATACCCATGAACTTGGTACTTTATGTCAACAATATCCTTAATCTTTCAAAAGTTTCAATAATACCCTTAAACTTTAGAAATGTTCAAAAATATCTTTATAGTTTCTTTTGTATGGGATCGTTAGTACTTTGTTTAAAAAATATCATTGAACTTTCAAAAGTTTCAATTATACCCATAAATTTTGAAAAACTTAAAATTAAAAAATATCTTTATCATTGTTAATTCCTCGTCTAAAAAATATCATTGAAATTTCAAAAATTGTATTAATTCTCTTAAACTTAAAAGTAAAAAATAAAAAATGCTCCGATCGTTAGTATAGTCAATTTCTTGGAAGCTATCTTCAGTTGGGAAAAAATCGATTTTAAAACATGCTCTATCCCTTGTTCAATTAAAGAAGCATGCTTGTTATTTACTCGTTGTGCATAATCTCTTATTTTAGACTTTAATTGTTTGTGTTCTTTTTCAATAAAATTTGGAACGATCCGCTTCTGCTCACTAGATCTCTATTTAGAGTTCCTTCAGCATGTACCATAGGGAATTTCACAGTAAGTAGAGCTCTTTGTGATTTGAAAGCCTCAATTAGTTTGATGAGTTACCTTTGTATAGGAAGCTGGTTATAAGGGAAGTGAAGCCGACGACTATATCACTTCAAATAGCTGATCGTCTCTTACTTACCCTCGGGGTATTATAGAGGATGTGTTAGTTAAAGTTGATAAGTTTATCTTCCCAACAGATTTTGTTGTGTTGGATATGGAGGATGGCGTAGAAGTTTGAATCATTCTGGGACGACCATTTTTTGTCACAGGTAGGACTTTGATAAATGTTCAGGAAGGTAAGCTTACACTAAGAGTAAATTATGAAGAGATAAAGTTTAACATCTTTCAATCTCTGAAATATGCTGATCATGGAAATACTTGTCATAGTATAAATGTTGTTGATAGGAATATGGCTGAGTTTAGAGAGTTAGTTTTATCTATAGATCAGTTGATTCATAGCATGTTAAATCATGATATGGATAAGGTAGACTGTTTAGATGATGATGTTGCTTTCTATTCTGAATGTTTGGATTATTTGCCTATGAACTATACTAAGCATGCCCCCGTATCTTTGATGTCTATTAGTGAGCTTAAGTCAAACACATTAGCCACTTTTGAATTAAAATAATTACCTGCACATTTAAGGTATGTTTTTCTAGAAAAATCTTCTACTTATACTATAATTGTTTCATCTGAATTGAATAAGGTAGAAGAGGAGAAATTATTGAGAGTATTGTGGACTGATAAGTCAGCTTTAGGTTGGTTAATTAGTCCCTCTAGTGTGATGCATAAAATATAGATGGAGGATACCTTCAATCCTTCAATGGAACCCCAAAGGAGATTTAATCCTACAATGAGAGAAATGGTAAAAGCTAAGGTGTTTAAATTGTTAAATGTAGGAATTATTGATGCTATATTTGATAGTTCCTGGGTGAATTTAGTATAGTTGGTACCTAAAAAGGGTGGGATGGCAGTGATTATGAGAATAATGAAAGTATTCCCACCAGGATAGTGACAAGGTGGAGGATGTGCATTGATTACAACAAGCTGAATAAGGCCACCAGAAAAAACCATTTTCTTTTACCTTTCATTGATCAAATGTTAGAAAGGTTGGTCGGTTACCCTTACTATTGCTTTCTTGATGGTTTTTTATGTTATAATCAGATCTCAATTTCTCCTAAGGACTAGGAGAAGACAACATTCACATGCCCATATAGGATGTTCGCCTTCAAGAGGTTGTCGTTCGGGCTATGGAATGCACCAACCACTTTCCAAAGGTACTTGATGGCCATATTTTATGGATTGATAGAGGAGATAATGGAGGTTTTTGTGGACGATTTTTCAATGTTCTAACCTTCTTTTGATTCATGTTTATCTAATCTTTCATGTGTTTTGCTAAGGTGCTAGGAAACTAATCTTGTCCTGAATTAGGAGAAACATCGTTTCATGGTCAGGGAAGGTATTGTGCTAGGGCACAAGGTATCAGAGAAAGGTTTAGGGTATATAGGGAAAAGGTTTCTACTAGAGAGCAGTTGCCTCAAGGTTTAGAGGTATATAGGGCAAAGGTTTCTGTTATAGAGCAGTTACCTCCACCAGTGAATGTGAAGGGAGTTAAAAATTTTCTAGGGCACGCTAGGTTTTATATGCATTTTATAGAAGATTTTTCAAGAAAAGCAAAACCATTGAGCAATTTTTTAGAGAAAGATTCTGAATTTGTGTTTGATGAAACATGTCTACTAGCTTTTAAAACTTTGAAAGAAAAGGTCATTTCTGCACCCATCATTGTTACAACTGATTGGAGTTAGTTTTTTGAATTAATGTGTGGTGCTAGTGATTTTGCTATAGGAGTTATCTTAAGGCAACACAAGGAAAATTTTTTTAGAGCTATTTATTATGCAAGTAGGACTCTTGATTCTGCTCAGGTAAATTATACTACTACTGAAAAAGAGTTACTTGTTGTTGTGTTTGCATTTGATAAGTTTAGACCCTATTTACTTTGTCCTAAGATTTTTGTCCATATAGATCATGTTGCTCTTAAATTTTTGATTGAAAAGAAATATGAAAAACATAGACTAATTAGATGGTTTCTTTTGTTGCAGGAGTTTGACTTTATAGTTAAGGACATAAAGGGTTGTGAAAATATGATGGCAGATTACCTGTCGAGGATTAAGAATGAGAATAGCCAGCAGATCTCCCCAATAGTGGAAAACTTCGCTAATGAATGTCTTTACAAGATAGAGGAGAATATTTCATATGAAGGAAATCGTGCATGAGGATTTCCATGAGTAACGAAAGGATCTTTCCAAATTTCAATCATATATGAACGTTACAATTACAATCACAAACGAAAAAATACGGTTATGCACAAAACAGAAATTACAGCATGCTTTTCTATAGATCAAGGGAAAGAATTAACCATACCTTTGAAGATGTCACTCGATCACGAACACTCAAATAATCAACAACACTGCAACACTCGAATGCTTGTACAACATGACCGCTACCCAGCACGATCACAACAAACTCGAACAAAGCGATCACTGAGGTCACAAACACCTTGAACCCCACGAACGGCCTCCACAGAACCTTGACTGTGTCGAGTTGAGTATGACACCAGGTTACCTCGGTATTCTCGGTGTGAGAATCTAGAATGTGGGCTCTGTGTAGACTTGGTTAGAGGATGACAGGAGAAGAACAATCGTGTAAACGATTGAGCAAGTGGGAGAAGATAAAGCCTATCACATAGGTCGATGCCCAATCATTTAACAAAAAACTATGCGATCGTCTAGCTAAAGCTATGTGATTGTTTAGCTAATCATCCAGCTGAGTGTCTATTGTGTAAGAACACTCCACGATCGTCTAGTCTCTCCAAGCTATCGTTTAGTAAATCTGATTTACTTGACAACCTTTCGTGAGAACTTTCCGAGATTGGTTACTAGACGATCGTGATTGACAACCTTTCGTGAAAACATTTTTCCTTTCATCTCACGGTTACCATAAAACCACCAATAATCTCCCACTAAATTGGTTACTAGAGAAAAAGAGATAATTATCCAATAATTAATATTATTATAAATATAAATGATAACCAACTTATCATACTATATTTATAACCTATAGTTTTAATATTTCATCTTATGAAACATACAAACCATAGCTCTTTTTCTATTTCATGGTCCTTAATGTAAATCTCATTTACATTAATCCTCCACTAGATGTATCTTATACACCATACCGATCGTATCATATATAATCGAATTACCTCTTGTCAATTTGAACATTTCAAATCAACACTAAGAACTGATCCCCAACTTCCATCCATTGAGCTACCAAAGGGACCTTATGGACTTGTAACTCGAAACTCCAATGGTACGTGAATAACTGACTAAACTCTTTAGTCACGGGATCCACCATCCGTTAACTGCCAGGCACTCTACTAAAGACCGACAGTTGAACTCTCCTTACCACAGATATATTATGTGTCCATCTTAACCAATCAATAGTGCGACAACCCTTCACAGATCGCTCGTAAGTACAGCTCGGCCAATAACCGTTATGCCCCTGTAGTTACATCTAACTCTTTAAGTACCACTGATCTCTCTAATGAACATAAGTTATAGTCCTACTATGACTGAGTCCTCTCTTCCAAAGAGAAGTCGTGGATTTAAGCCCTAGAATCAACCCTTATGGGAGCAATCTATCTACTTACCCCTGCTTTGGAGAAGGAGTGAATTCCATCATGTGTAACTGAGTTCCCAGCTCCCAAATTAGACAAGTCCCCAAAAAGGTAGGCATGTTGAGTTGGCAATTTGGCCATTCTCACCCATACTAATTAAAGGACCGCCCTCAAAGGCAGGAGTTTCAAAGACACTCAGGATTGAGGTCATGTCACCTATGGTCGTTTAGGTGAGATGTAAGTCTCCAGTATCAATGGTGTTATATACAAAGTCTAGTCATCTCGTGGTCCATTCTTATACAAACTCTTTGTATAGGACAACCCCGCTCGCATGTCTCCACATGAATGGTCAGGATCTACCATTGTAGTAGTTTACAAGACTTGTAAACCCATACAAAGCGGGTCGTATCTGTAGTGTCACTAGGATCAGGTATCCCACCTTAATTCTTATACTACGGAACTATTTAGGTTATCACTTAAGGCATGATCCACTTGAATATCTCATATACATGCTTAAGTTCACATAATATAATCATGGAACTTTGTTTAATAGATATGAGTAAATACCAGAATGAAATAACACTTATTTTATTCATAAACAATATGTATAATTACAAACAACGAGACTCCGGGAGAATTAGGACACTAATCCCAACATCATATTTCGCTAACTACGTGAACTACCTGGAAGGTGGAATGATGCCTTCTAACTTCAACTCCTAACAAAAGAAACGATTTCTATGTCAGGTAAAATATTTCCTTTGGGATAATTTGTTACTTTCTAAGATTTTTTCTAATAAATTGATTCGAAGATGTGTGCCTTTGGAGGAGCATGCAAAAATATTGTTTGAATGTCATTTGTCTTCTTAAAGTGGAAGGGAAGGAGCCTAAATCGACTTCCTTCTTTCTTTTATTTTTTCAAAGAAAAAAAAACAATACAAAGAGATTAGACTCTCGGATGAGACTAAGCAGCCACCGATCGTTTCGACGCGCCCCTGACTTATCTTGATTAAGACCGAAAACCTATAAAAAATGGAGCCTAGTTTAAGCTGTCAAACAAATGATAGAATGGAAGAAGAAATTCACTGTCGAACCCTTAAAGCAACAAGCAAGAAAGTTGCCCCGTTTTCAATAGCAAAAAAGGAAAGAGGAGCTAAACAGCTTGACTAGAGGGAAAGGGGCCGCCCGCCCTCTTTTAGAATATTAGTAAAGGCGCCTAAGCCTATCTCTCGATACGGTATAGGAAGGGAGTTAGTAATATTTGATATTGACTTGACCTGTGCTCAACCAGGAGTTAGAGAAAGAAATTTGTTCATCCACCCATTTCTATCAAAGGTTTTGCGACACCAAACATTAAGATCTTTATCCCTGTCTCCCGCACCGGCCGGTGGGATTGCGGGGTCTTCTCAACGATTGAGATCATTCAATTCAGGGCTATAACTAAAGCAAGCACTTGGCTTTAGAGCCTTATCACGTAAGGGAGAAGAAAGACTGAATATGTGAAGCATACAGGGGGTAAGAAGGGAACTTCTCCCCCTGTCTGTCATCTGCGAATCTTTGATGATTCCATCATACATGATTGAGTTGCGAAAACTTCAAAAATGCCACATCTGAACTAGTTAAAGAATCTCTTTCTAGTTGCTCTGGAACAACTAGGAGATTCTCTAGAAGAAATATGGGGTTCTGCTTCTGGTGACAACATGCTATAGGGTGGTGGTCCTGCTTATGAGGTCAAATCAATACGTTTGAAGAAGAAAGATTGGAATATCAATCTCATCGATCTCATAAGTATCATACCAAATCCCATCAATCGAATCGCTTTTTCGAGAAATACAAGACATCTAAGTCATACAAGTAAAGGGATATATTCATTGATAAGAAAAAGAAAAAATGTGAACGGGGTCTCAAATAGTGATTTCTGATAAGGAAAGAGAATTCTTGCCACCTTAACGATAGAAAAAAGGATTGATCAAATTCTATTGAGTCTGACTCATAGTGATCATTTATCAAAGAATGACTCTGATTATCAAATGATTGAACAACCGGGAGTAATTTGCGTACGATACTTAGTTGACATTCATAAAAAGGATCTAATGAATTATGAGTTCAATACATCATGTTTAGTAGAAAGACGGACATTCCTTGCTCATTATCAGACAATCACTTATTCACAAACATCGTATGGGGCTAATAGTTTTCATTTCCCATCTCATGGAAAACCCTTTTCTCTCCATTTAACCCTATCCCCCTCTAGGGGTATTTTAGTGATAGGTTCTATAGGAACTAGACGATCCTATTTGGTCAAATACCTAGCGATAAACTCCTATCTTCCTTTCATTACAATATTTCTGAACAAGTTCCTGGATAACAAGCCTAAGGGTTTTCTTATTGATGATAGTGACGATATTTAATAGCAGCAAAAGCATTACAATATGGTTTTTATTGGCCTTGATTGTTTAAGGATTGTTATACCTATGTTAGAACTTGTGATAGGTGTCAGCGTAGTGGCAATATCTCTAGAATTAATGAGTTCCCTCTTACCCCAATATTAGAGGTTGAGTTATTTGGTGTGTGGGGTATAGATTTTATGAGTCCAGTTTCATCATTTGAGATGTATTCATACATTTTGCTTACTGTTGATTAATTCTATATGTGGGTAGAGGTGATAGCCATTAGGACGAATGATGCTCGTGTTGTTTATAAATTTTGCATAAAAATATTTTCACACGATTTTTCACCCCTCGAGCTCTTATCAGTGATGAGGGATCACATTTTTGTAATAGTTGTTTGAAAATATGATTTTTAAATATGGGGTTAAGCATAAGGTTTCCTTAGCTTATCACCCACAAAGTAACAGTTTAGTTGAGGTGTCAAATAGAGGAATTTATATTTTGGAGAAGACGGTTTGTGTCAATATAATCGATTGGCACTAAAGATCGATGATGCACTTTGACCCTATAAGACAGCTTTTAAAACTCCAATTGGTACATTCTTGTACAAGTTGTTTAGGAAGGCATGTCATTTGCCTATTGAGTTAGAACATCGTGCTTATTAGGCCATTAAAAAAAAACTAAATTTTGTCCCCTAAAAAGTTAAAGAGAATAGACTTTTGCAGCTTAATGAGATGGAGGAGTTCTGAAGCCAAGCATATATGAATGCCAAACTTTATAAGGAACGAACAACGAGATGACACGACCAGAGGATTTCTCCCAAGAATTTTCTTTTTGTTCAAAGAGTTTTATTGTTTGATTCTCGTCTTCGTTTATTTCTAGGAAAAATTAGGTCACGATGATCCGAACTGTTTGTAATTAAAGATGTAACACCATACAGAGTAGTGGAGCTGCAAATGAGGGATAAAACAATATTCAAGGTCAACACCCAAATGTTGAAGTATTACTGTGGAGATAAGGATTGAAAAATAGAGGACCTATTGAAGGATCCCATTGAAGGGCCCTTGAGCGGAAGCACGATCGTCCCAAATCTCAATTTCACAAAATTAAATTTTTACAAAGAAAAGCAAACAGATTATGCATCTTAACAACTAAATACAACATACTCTATAAAAAGAAATTTAGGGATTAAAAAACCCTTACCTCTTGAAGACTCTCTTCAACGTAATTGATTTCCAACCAAGGACACAACCATGTATCAAACCTCGGTATCCTCTGGATGATGGATCCAGGAGTGGTGAGTTCTGACTAATTTTGGGAAGAAGGAAAGGAAGGAAGAATTTTCTGAGAGGAAAAGTATTTTGGTCTCTATAAATTTTGTAATTCTCTCACATACCTTTTCTGTTTTGCAGGAAGAAGATAAAGACCTCTTCATCCACAAACCACGTATGTGGTGAAGAGAAAAAGGGAAGGGGGGAGGAAGTTGTAGCTCCTTCCCCTTAATTAATTTTAAATTTAAATAAAATAATTATTTAATAATAAATTGATTAATAAATAATTTTAATTCCCAATTAAAATTATAACAAATATATAATATCCAATTTATTATATATTCATATGATCATATGTTATATCATATACAACATATAACATATAGTTTAATTGTATCATATACAATATATAACCTATAGTTTCTTTTCTCTCACTAATGACATTTAATATAAATCACATTTACATTAAATTTTAATTATATAAATCTAGTTCATATATATTTGAATCATATTAAAACATTTAATTCCTCTCGTAAATAATTTATTTTATAATGTATCAAATACATTATAGTAATTATATCATATATAATTAAGTAAACTTAATTATATCACATATAATTAATTCCCGCAATTAACTTGAACAATTCAAATTAATCCAAAACTTGATCCTCATTAAATTCGTTAAGCTACCGAGGAGACCTCATAGATCCGTAGCTTGAAGCTCCAACGGTTCATGAATAATTAATTAAACTCTAATTAAATTATTCACCATCCGTTAGCAGTCTAACATTCCAATAAAAACCAACAGCTGCACTCTTTGCATTATAGATAAATTTCTATGTCCATTGGATATAACCAATCAATAGTACGATGACCCTTGACAAATTGCTCGTAAGTACAGCTAGACCAAAACTACCATTTTTCCCTTGTAGTTACATCTAACTCCTTATGTACCATTGATCCCTCTAATGAACAATAGATCATAGTCTAACTATGACTAAACCCCTTTCGTGCCAGGAGAGGGTGTGGCACCGCATTGTTCAAGTCTCAGAATCAGCCCTTAAAGAGCAATCTATCTACTTGCCTCGACCTCGGGGAAGGAGTGAATTCTTTCTTATGTAGCTGTGTTCCTAGCTCTCCAATTAGACGAATCCTCAAAATGGTAGGCTTATTGAGTCAGGGATCTGACCACTCTCCCCCATACAAATCAAAGGACCGCCCTCATAGGCAGGAGTTCACAACTCACTCAGGATTCAGGTCATGTTACCTATGGTCATCCTAGTGAAATGTAAGTCTCTATTATGGGCAGCCTTATATAATGAGACTAAATATTTTGTGGTCCTGTCTTATACAAACTCCTTTATATAGAATATCCCTGCTCACATGTCTCTACATGAATGATCATGATCAGATCATTTGTAGCACTTTACAACAATTGTAACACCTATAAAGCGGGTCATACTCGAGTGTCACTAGGATAAGGTATCCATCTTTATCCATCTACTATAGACCATTTAGGTTATTATCATTTAAACATGATCCATCCGTATGTCTCTATATAGATGTTTAAGCTACAAGATAACCTTGGATGTTAGTTTATTGGTTTGTGGTTAATGCAACTAATTTTGAAATAAAAATCATATATTTTATTAAATAAATAATAAGCTTGCACAATACAATTACAAACTATGGAACCCTACGAGATTTTGGGCATGAACCCCAATAATACCTCAAGGAGTGATCAGGTTGTCCTGTCTAGCTAAAGACTAAAAACTTAGTACTTCTTGGGAGGCAACCCAAGTGTTTTTAGTTTTTATGCCTTGATTGTTTTGTTTTTTGATTTATTAGGATGAAGAGCTTTCTCATGATGTTTTATTTATGATTCCCAGGATTTTTATGGTGCATAAGTACATTCAAAGTACTAGTCTGACATCTAGATTCGTGGATCCCCACGTATGCCTAGGTTTGTATCACTCATCTATTGTATGATTTGTTTTATTTTTCATGCATTGGGGACAATGCATAATTTTAAGTTTAGGGTGGAGGGCGTATTGTGTACTTGGTATTTTTGTTGTCTATTTAACTAATATGCATGTTAATTTGTTTGAAATTTATGAAAAATTTCGAAAAATGAATTGATTTAGGTATAAAAGAATGTTTGAGGTTAATTTAAAAAGGATTTTAGATTGCACTGTAAGCCCTTGAACTCTTCCAGCAGAATAAATAAGAATCAATAAGCACTCTAACTATTCTTAATTTGAGTTTTAAATATGCTATTCAAAAAAAGTTCAAAGAGGGTTTGAAGCAAAACCTACCTTTGAATACTTAATTCACGAATTCAGTAGAATCACTTCAAGATTGAGCTTGAAACTTCAACAAGACCACCACTAAGATCTTCTCTAAAAAGCTTAAGAAGGAATGTGTGGTGAAAACACTCAAATCAAGCTGAATTTTAGATGGTTTTTGATGGTTTGAGAGGGTTTTCAACCTTGCAGCAGTTCAGTCTCAAAATCTCAGAAAATCCACCCCAACTCTCTGCATGGAGGTCTAATTTATACTCTGAAATCATGCACCAAAGCTAGGCTACATGGAGGGTAGCTTCTACTTGGAGAATTGATGAAGAAGATGGTGGAATTAGGTGATAAACCACCATAGTTTTGGTTAGTGGATTTCTCCTAAATTGGAAAAATCCACTAACTTGAAAAACAATTTTAAAATAATTGTGTTAAATAAAACCATTTTATTTAAAATTAGTTTTTATAAAATTAATTCAAAATAATTAATTTAATTAAAACTAATTTTTTTAATTAAACCTTTTAATTAAAAGAAAAATTAATTTAACATTTTAATATTAAATTAATAAAACACCAGTTCCATCAATATGATTCAATTTTATATTTAAATCATAATTTAAATATTAATTGATTCTCCATTTTCATTTAATTTCAACTAAATTAAATGGTTTTAATTGTATCAAATACAACCAATTGAAAACCCTAATAATTGAATTTGAACATTTTAAATTCATAACCCTAATTCCAAAATTCATCCTATGCAATACTCAATATTCTATTCCAATTTATGAGTTAGTAGAGGGACCTAATGGACCTACAAATCATGCAAGCCAAACCGATCGTTTAGACGGCGACGTTACTGTGAAGCATGATTGTCTAGACGATCATAGAACAAGTGCTTAAGCAACAAATTACTCTATGATCGTATAGTCAGTAACTAAGTGATGAAGCTTGCTGAGATACATGATCGTCTAGTGCGCGGGCGTCAACATGCTGTCGAGTATCCCATACTCAACGATCGCTTACCCCATCGTTTACACGATCTGACCAACATTTGGTCGTCTTCATCCTTGAAGTACAACACAACTCCTTGCCTTGAAGCCTCATCACGAACGACTCACAGAGACTCAAACACTTTAAATTTATAGACTCGATAGAGTTAATATCCCCAAAAATACAGGGACCCTTACAATTAACTTTGAATGTAAAAGAATTAAATAACTAGAGGCATCATCCAAGAAAACTCCATTAATCTACATCCACAAAACTTTTAACAATTAAACAGAGTGCGGACATGCTTTACCGACCGAGAAGTAAATGCTATTCTATACATAAATGAATTTGGAATATCAGAACTTGGTTCTGATACCAATTGAAGGAACTTTTATCAAAAAGAACTTATGAGCGGAAGCAAGATCGATCCAAATTCATTGTGACAGAAATACCGTATTCACAAACATACGACAAGTTATGCATCTAAGAATAAATTATGGCATGCTTTGAAAACTTAAATGCAAAGAAACGAAAGACTCACATTTGAAGAACCTTTCTTCTATGTATCTCTCGCTTTCATCAAGATCAGTAACTCACGCTGTTGCTGTGCAAGCTAAGTCTGTCGTCCACCAAATCTCGTTGTCGCTCACCACCGAATGGTCTTCTACACGAACAAGTAGCAAGGAGGACACCACCACTCAGTAACCTCGGTATTCTCGGAGTGAGAATCCAAGAGGTGTGAGCTCTGTTAGATTTGGTAGAGGGAGGAGGAAACTATGATCATTTACAACGACCAAGCAAGTAGGAGAGATATGGAATTTATCATATAGATGAGTACTTGATCGTTTAGCAAAGGGTGCATGATTGTTTAGTAAAATGGGGCTGATCGTTTAGACGATAGTTTAGGAAAATCGCTCGAACGCACGATTGTTTAGAAAAGGCTAGATGATCGTTTAGGAAAGTTGCGCGTATACACGATCGTTTAGGAAAACTTGAGCTACTGTGTATGCTCTCGTTAGCTAGATGATGGGCAGTGTCATAATCTTGAAGTGATTATCCAATCTATTTCAAAATGAAAACTATTTTCATTTTATCTTTTAGTTACGAAAACTGAATGTAACCTCCCACTATCTCGTTCGGTTATGGAGAAAAACCTCTCATAATTGTTTAATTAAAAATAAATATAATCATATTATATTTATAACCTATAGTTTTAATATCACATCATATGCAACATATAAACCATAATTCTTTTCTCCTCCACTAGATATAAATCATATTTATATCCTTTTCCTCCAATTAATGTATCTGATACATGATGTCAACTATATCATATATAATTGACCAGTTTAATCATATCATATATAATCAAACTCCCTCTTGTCAATTTGAACACTTCAAATTGACCCAAAAACTTATTTTCAACTTGAATCCATTGAGCTACCAAGGGGACTTTATGGACATGTGGCTTATTCTAAAAAAGTGAATAGCTGACTACACTTTTTAGCCATGAGATCCACTATCTGTTAACTGCCAGACATTCCACTAAAGACCGACAATTGCACTCTTCTCACCACAGATATATTTCTGTGTCCATTGGATATAACTAATCAACAATATGATAACCCTTCACAGATGCTCGTAAGTACAGTTGGGCCAATTTACCGTTTTTCCCCTGTAGTTACATCTAACTCCTTAAGGACCACTGATCCCTCTAATGAACAATACAACATAGTCCTACTATGTGTGGACACCTCTCTAGCCATGAGAAGGTGTGTGGCACCACATCATTCAAGCTTCGGAATCAGTCCTTAAGGGAACAATCTATCTATTTACCCCTACTTCAGGGAAGAAATGAATTCCATCTTGTATAGCTGAGTTCCCAACTCCCAAATCAGACGAATCCTCAAAGTGACAGGTTTGAGTCGGGAATCTGGCCACTCGCACCCATGCAAATCAAAGGAGCCGCTCTCAAAGGCAGAAGTTCCCAACTCACTTAGGATTTAGGTCATGTTACTTATGGTCATCCTAGTGAAGTGAAGTCTCTATCATGAAGGATGTTATATAACGAGACTATAACACTTTGTGGTCTGGTCTTATACAAACTCCTTTTTATAGGACACCCCCGCTCTTCATACGATGCTTTGTGTCACCCTGGGAGTGACTTCCGTTCAGAAAGTGTTTGCATGAGTCAAGATAAAGGTGAATGTGGGGAAACTGTTCAATGTAAAATCTAATATACGATATATTGATTTCAACTCTCACGTCTCTGGAAAGTTCATACTGTGAGATTCATATGACGGTTCGTGTCACCCTGGGAGTGACCTCCATTCAGAAAGTGTTTGTATGGGTCAAGATTAAGGTGAATGGGAGAGTAGTTCATAGTAAATGGGTAAAGGATATATGTCAACGTGTCTTGCGACCTCCATTTGTTTGGACTATGAGATTCCTATGTTATGCCTGCTTTTCATCTTTAAGTCGGCCTTGCTAGTCGTTTAATGATGGCTATCCCCTCGGAGGGTTGTAACATAGGATTCAGAACAACTCAAACTCTAGAAATGGATAGGATTTCTTAGGTCGTTTTCCAATCTTGACTTTCCAATTCGGTAGCATCGTTGGGGCCAACCTCTGAGGTCTAAAAATGGGGGGTTACACTTACAGAATTACTAAAGTGTTAGTGAGTTCTGACAAAAAATGGTAGCTAAATGACTATCAGAATATGAGTTATTCTGGAGATAGTATTTAGTCAAGAATGTCTTACTTTAGTGAATGAGTATTTGACTGCCCCTTGGTAGCACTTATTTTGACTCATTATAGTATCTTTGCAAAAATAATGAAATTTTGTGTACATTATTACTTTGCTAAACCATGATTGGGTTTAAAAGAAATTCACTAATAAAAGTTTGTTTATATTTTCAGAATGACGAGTTCTTTGGTACAACTATTGGCTTTTGATAAACTTACTGGGGATAACTATACTATGTGGAAACCAAACTTAAATACAATACTGGTGATAGATGACCTAAGGTTCGTTTTAATAGAGGAATGCCCTCCCATTCCTAGCTCAAATGCAAACTGAAATGTTCGGGATGCATACGACAGATGGACTAGAACTAACAAGAAAGCCCATGCCTATATTCTTGCCAGCATATCTGATGTATTGGCTAAGAAACATGAAAGCATGAGTACTGCCAGGCAGATTATGGATGTTGAGAATGGTGTCCTAAATCTCCTTGTAATCTTGTAGGTTATAAACTTTGTATAAACATATTGTTGTTAATAAAATAAGTGTTATTTTATAAGCATATACTCAATCCATTAAACTAAGATCCAAGGTTATTTCATGCAATTTAAACAAATATGTAGAGACATACAAGTGGATCTTGTTTAAATAATAACCTAAACGGTCTATAGTGGATGGATAAGGCTGGGTACCTTATCCTAGTGACGCTACAGATACAAATCGCTTTGTAGGTGTTAAAAGTATTGTAAAGTGTTACAAATGATCTAATCCTGATCATTCATGTGGAGACATGAGCGGGGGTATTCTATACAAAGAGTTTTTAGAAGTCCGAACCACGAAATGATTAGTCTCTTTATATATAACTCCGTTAATAATAGAGACTTACATTTCACTAGGATGACCATAGGTGACATGATCTGAATCCTGAGTGAGTTGTGAACTCCTGCTCATGAAGACAGTTCTTTGATTTGTATGGGTGAGAGTGGCCAGAATGCTAACTCAACAAGCCTACCATTTTGAGGATTCGTCTGACTGGGGAGCTGGGAACACAGCTACACAAGACAGAATTCACTTCTTCCCCAATGCAGAGGCAAGTAGATAAATTGCTCTCTTAAAGGTTGATTTCGGGCCTTGAACATAGTGGTCACACCCTCTCCTGGCTCGAGAGGGACTTGGTCATAGTGGGATTATGACTTATTATTCATTAGAGGAATCAGTGGTACTTAAGAAGTTAGATGTAACTACTGGGGCAAAATGGTATTTTTGGCTCAACTGTACTTATGGGCAATTTGTGAAGGGTCATCGCACTGTTGATTGGTTATATCCAATGGACATAGAAATTTATCTGTAGTACGAAGAGTGCAGCTGTCGGTCTTTAGTGGAATGATTGACAGTTAATGGATACTGGGTAATTTAATTAAAGAGATTAATTAATTATCCGAGTACCGTTGAAGCTTCAATCTACAGGTCTATAAGGTCCCCTTTGTAGCTCAACAGGGATTTAATCTTTGGATTAATTTGAAGTGTTTAATTAATAATTAATTATAATGTATTTGATACATTATAAATGAGAGGAATTTGAATATGATTCAAATACTAATTATATGAATGAGATTCATGTAATTAAATTTAAATATAATTATGATATATGTTGAGAGGAATTAAATATTTGGATATGATCTAAATACCAATTGTATGGATGAGATTCATATAAGTGAATTTAATATAATGTGATTTATATTAAATGCCATGTATTGTTGAGAGAAAATAAAATCTATAGTTTATGTTGTATTTGATGTAATATAAAACTAATTTAATTGCATTTAATTAAAGGGAAGGAGTTACAACGCCCTCCCCTCATTCTCTCAATTAATATACATGGGACTCAAGTTGGTTGTAGATGATTCTACTTCCTAATTGGCTCAAGAGAGAAGAGTTCTCTCCAAGAGAAAAGTTCTCTGTAGAAAAGTCCCTCTCTTCCTCTCCATCTCCTTTCCCTCTTCAAAGGATTCAAGCAAAGCCCATAATTCTTGCTTGAATCCTTTATCCCAAGAGAATACAAAGGGTTCTCGAGTGGTTGTGTCCGTTCTTCAAGAAGGAGATCCGCGTGGAGGAGTTCTGTTCGTGGCTTGTACGAGGGAGTTCTTGAAGAAAGGGTTCTTCAAAGGTAAGGGTTTCTAAAACCCTATGTGATTGTTTTAAAGCATGCTGTAATTTTAAGTAAATGCAAATCTTGTTGTTGTTTTACTGTAAAACTTTATATTCAATAAAAATGAAATTTGGAATGATCTTTGCTTCCACTCAAAGAATCTTTTTTGAAAATTTTCTTCAATTGGTATCAGAGCCAGGTTGTAGGTTTTTTATTCCAAATTCCATTCGTTGTATTGAATCGATTTACAGTAATGATGGGTTTTATAATTTGCATCTTATTTCATGCAATGAATGTTTGTGGATGTAATTCTTGGTGGATGTTTCGAGATAGAACACTTAGTTTAAGTCTTTCTTTTATTTACAAAATTGGATTGTAAAGGCCCTTCCGTTTTGGGCATTAATGTTGCAATCGAGTCTGTAATTTGTAAGTTTAAGTCGCTCGTGCTATTCCTAGGATGCTTCAAAGAAGAGCTGTAGAGCGTTGATCCAATGGAGAAGATGAAACAGAGGTCCCAGATCGTGTAGCTATAGCTAAATGATCGGGTAGCTCTTTCTATGCGAACAATAGCTTTTGCTACACGATCGTGTAGCATTTGCTAAACGATTGCATAGCTAATGCTACGCGATCGTGTAGAGTTTGCTACACGATCGTGTGACATTTGCTTCAAGATTTCATAGTTGCTTGTTGAACGATCGTGCGGTATTTAGTTGCTCATTGCATGGTTGCTTGGTACACGATCGCGTAAGCTTTCATGCTCATCGCATAGTTGCTAGCTACGCGATCGCGTAGTCTTTCATGCTCATCGCATAGTTCATTTGCTACACGATCAACTTTAAGGTGGTTCTTTGAAGGGCGGTTCAGTTCGAGAAGTTCAAGACCCGATTCACCTGTTCCAAACCGGTTGACTCAAATTTTTGTAATAGTTAGCCTTTTATTTTCTCTTTTTTAGTGGTCCTATTCCTGTCCATCAACTGTTAGTGTAAATGTACATGCGATGTATGTTTGAAAATTATATGTCATAATGTATGTCATATAGTTTGAAAACCCACCATAGGTTATGCATTTAATTTTATGCATCATTTATATTATAAGTGTTAAAATATATGTATATGCATGATTTAATTTTATAGCATGCTCATGCATCATATAATATAAGTGTTATACTATATGCTTGCATGCATAAATAACATAACCATGCATCATTTATATTATAATTGTTATAATATATACATTGTATGTTATTTATTTTCATTACTTTGTTATATATAAGTGTTATATATATGTAGTAATGAAATAAACATTGCATGATGCATGACATTACTTTAGGTAATTGTTAGCTCTTAAAAAGAGCTATTACTCCTAGCTTAATTCAAGCTCGTTATCAGATTTTATGTGTTTGATTCCCTATTTTGTAGGTACCGAGAAATCGTGAGGTAGAATTGGCAATTTGGAGCCGAATGAGGTTGATTTGAAGCAATTTGGAGTTGATTTAAGCATCTGGGCTTCAAAGGAGTTGAAATTACCAAATTGCCATCGAGTATGGTCAGCCATTGAGTATCATCGAGTACCATCGAGTAAAGGTCTATCGAGTATTATCGAGTAAAATTCTATCAAGTAAACAAGCATTGAGCACCGAGTGAATGAGCAACGAGTATCGAGTATCGAGTTGTCGAGCAGGGAGTAGCGAGTTTCTGGCAAAACACTCAGCATTACAACGCTCTTCACAAGCCTTAGTCCAATGCTCATTCGACGCTGGAAGGCAGTAGCATCAAGTGCAAGGCAGCATTGCAACGCATCTCAATGCCCTAAGCGTCATGACGTTCCAGAGTTGGGTCCTCGCCAGTGTTGCAACGCATCTCGATGCTCGAGCTTCAACGGTATAAGACAGAACACTGAGCATTGCAATGCCCCTTCCAAGCGTTGCAACACTGCAACGATTGGCGGAATTTTTTTTAATGTGCGGTGCAAGCAAGCGTTGGACACATCGTTGCAACGCCTGCCCAACGCTCTCCAATGAGCGCTGTAGCGTTGCAATGCTATTTCCTAGCATTGTAACGTTGCGCGCAACCTATAAATGAGGCATTGGTGTTCAACATTCGATAAGGAGAAAACAAGCAATTGAGAAGTAGATTCCTATCACATTCCTATAGCAAAAATACATTCAAAACAATTGTTCATTAGAGGATCAGTGTGACTTAAGGGAAAAAAAGGTAATTACGAGGGTAAAACAACCTTTTGACTCAACCGTTATTATGAACAACACGTGAAGAGTTAACTTACTAATCATTTGATATTTGATATTAAATTAGAATTAATTAAATTATTTAATTAATTATTAATTATTAATTTTATTAGAAAATTAATTATTGAATTAATTTTTGTAAAATTAATAAAAACTCAATTTTAATTAAAGAATTAAAATTGAAAAGTTAATTTTTTAATTTTAAATTTTAGAAAAGTTTCAAAATTGAAATAAAAAAATTAAAAAAAATAATTAGAAAAATCTGAAAAGTGGATATTTCCCACTTCTTCACCAAGAAGGTTAGTCATAATTCCATTCAATTCTCAACAAATTCAAGGCAGCAACTATAATTCATACATGCTTCTTGATTGCATGATAGTCATGCAATATATAACTCAAATTCTAAATGGAATGGCCATGCAATTGTTGTTGAATTACAAAGAAAATGGATTGAAGAAGATTGTTCTTCAAGCCTGTAATAAACCAAAAAGTCTGTCATCTTCTCCATAAAAATTCCTTAATTTGAGCTTATTTTGAGTCTCACAACTCAATCTAAGACACCAAAAAAATAGTAGGGAAGACCTTGTAGTAGTTCACAACCAAAGGAGAAGGAGATTGCAGCTGGTTTTTATGATTCAAAGATATCTTCAAAGGTTAGTATTGAAACTCTCTTTTTAGTTTATGAGCATGCTGAATTTGAAGCCAAAAGTATTGAAACTCTCTTTTTAGTTTATGAGCATGCTGAATTTGAAGCCAAAATTAATGAATTAGAATGCTTAATGATCCTATTTTCTTCCGTTGGTCGTTTCTATATTCCATCAGATACTTGGTCTCCTAGGTTATTTTACCATACTATAACTTGTTATGCGCATGTATGTTACACCAAGTATTTGACATCACTATGTCACCAACTCCAATGGCCAACTTTGGTGATTACTCTGCCAGTCAACTCCAGCGAAGATCACCTGCGATCCCCAATTTTACGATGACCACCTATAGCGATTAGCTTCGATGACTCCCTTCAGCAACCAGCTCCAATGATCACCTCCGATAACTAACTCACAAAGTTTAATAGTTTTCTTTTATATTAATTCGACATTAATAGAAACACTTTGAGTATAGCAAATCAAATAAACTTTATGTATAAAAACATTTTTGAGACCAACTTATATAACATTTAAAACATAGAGACAAAATGGAAACTACACCTAAAACTTAGGGATTCAAAAGAATATTTTTTAGTTCTTTTTCATACCATTTTTTTTCAGTTTAATTCTTAAAAATACGTGATTAGTGGAATTAAATAAATTCTCAAACATATATACCGTAGTTGTTAAAATTTAGCCTCAAAACAGGTATATGAACTATAGGAAATAACTCCTAAAAATGTACGGAAAGGATTATTTTTCAGATTTATTTATTTAGTTATATGGAAGAAGAAATATAAATTCTGATACAAATAAAGGTTTTAATTAAAAAAAACAACCATTTTAATAATTATGTAATAATTAAAAGTTTAAAGGCCAAATTCTATAAGTTTGCAAGTTTTGGGATCCAATTTTAATAAATTTGTATAACTTTGAGTGTCGTAAAATTTGTTATCTCTTGATTACAAATATATGCTTTAATTAGATGAGCTATGCACAAATTAAGAAATAAGTTTGGTTGATTTATGTGGTTGACAAAATCTCATATTTAAGGCACCATTACTTGTATGATAAAAAAATAGTAAAAAAAAAACCTAAATACATACTAAACTAAAATAACCTGCAGGCCAAACACATACTATTATAACTTATATTAAAATAGTTTGCACCCCAAACATAGACTAATGTAGTAATTCATACTATTTTAGTTACACCTCAAATACAAACTATTATAATCAGGCTAAAATACTCTGAACTTCAAACATAGACTATTATAATCCATGGATTATAATGATTAACTCAATATGGCAAACAGTTCTTAAAATGTCTACTTTAAAATTTGGATCACTAAATATACCAGAGTAATCCTAAAATTTAAAAGATCAAAAGTGTTTTCTTTACCCTAAATTTTATTTTGTATTGATTGTTACATATAATCCTATTAATGACACAAGATAAACACATAAATGAGATATTTTTTTGGAAAAATAGATGACATTTTATAGAAATCTGATTACATTCTCATGCATAATTAAACAATAATCTCTGATTGCATAACAAATTTTTCTAGATTTTTTTTTAAATGCTTGATTGAAAATTTTCAATACATTGAATATAAATAAACTTTGAGAATGTTAAAAGATTAAGAACCAAAAATTGAGATTAATGATAGACTGAAAAGCATCCACGTGTCGAATGACTGGGAAATGATGGGACAATGAGAGGAAATGGAAAAAGAAAATCTGAAGAGAAGAGAGTGTCTCATACTTAATGGCAAGCAAGCACGTGGGTCTCACATGTCTTACACCTCCATGGGTCCTTTTGTAATTCAATGCATTTTCCTATCTTTCCTTTTCAATCCTTTTTCCTTTCTTATATTCCGAATTAAACATAAATAAATATTTTCCCCCACCTAGGGGTATAATTGTAATCATTCTCCCACTCTTCAAAATCAATTCTTCAAACCTCTCTTTATTAATTTCAAACCCATAATTAAAACTCTCTTCATATTCAAACTTAGTGACTTTATAATTTACTTGAATTATTGCTTTTAATTTCACAAATTTCATCATTAATGTCAGTTGTATGTAAAAGAGAACTTTCAACAAAATTACGGTTCACATTCTTTTACATATAAGTTCAATGGTTGAAATTCAATCTTAAGTAATATTTGATAAATTATAATATTGGGTGAGAATAAGTTTTTGTGTCAGATTGAACGGTTCAAATTGACAAGAGGGAATTCAATTATATATGATATGATTGAACTGGTTGATTATATACGATATGATTGACTTTATGTATGATATACATTATTTGGAGGAAAATGATATAAATATGATTTATATCTAGTGAAGGAGAAAACACTATGATTTATATGTGATATTAAACCATAGGTTAATGAATATAGTATGATTATATTTATTATTTTTAATTGGACAATTATGGGATAATTGTGCTGACGTTTTCTCCGTAACCATGTGATAGTGGGAGGTTTGATTCAGTTTTTGTAACTGAAGAATAAAATGAAAATCGTTTTCATTTTGCAAGGAGATCAGATAATTCGCCCAAGAGTTGTATACTGCCTATCACATAGCAAACCAAGAGCCTACACGATAGCTCAAAGTTTCCAAACGATTGTATATACGCGCGCTTCTTTCTAAACGATTGCATAGGAATTGCTAAATGATCGTCTAGCTTTTTCCTAAATGATCGCGTGCTCGAGCATTTACTAAACGATTGCCTATACGATCGTTGCTTATTTTCTAAACGATCATGTATCTTCTTCTAAACGATCAAGCATTGTCTATGCCATAGACCTTGCCTTCTCCCACTTGCTTGGTCTTTGTATACGATCTTCGTTTCCTCCTTCCTTTTACCTAATCCAACAGAGCCCACACTTCCTAGATTCTCACACTGAGAATACTGAGGGTTCTAAGTGGTGGTGTCATCCCCATTGTTGCTATATTCGTGTGGAGGTTGTTCGTGAGTAGACGACCAGGTGATTTGGTGAACGATTGGAGTGGACTTTCCCAGCAAGAGCGGGAGGAGCAGTCCCTTAAAGAGAACGAGTTTGTGGTGAAGAAAAGTTCTTCAACTGGTACATATTTCTTGTTATCTTGTTATTTATTGTTCAAAGCATGCCGATAATTTTTTTGTATAATGCATATCTGTTCGGTTAGATTGTAAATACGGTAATTCTGTCACAATGAGTTTGGAACGAGCTACTTCCGCTCAGAGGTACTCTTGTATAAGAGTTCTTTCAATTGGTATTAGAGCCAGGTTCTGATATTCCAAATTCATTGATGTAAAGAAATGCATTTTCTTTCTTAGTGGGTAAAAGCATGTCTGCTCTCTATTTAAGCGTTACATAGTTTGTGGATATGGGATTAAGCCTTTGGATTGTTTAAATTCTTTTACATTTGAAGTTAATTGTAAGGTGATCCATTATTATTTGTGATGCGATTATGGTGTGAGTTTACGGCGAAGTATCATGCGTTGCACATGCAAGTTTTCCTAATAAGACTCAAGTATAAGCCTTACTAGGTTTCCTGGTAAGTCCAAGGTCGAACTCAGGGACTATTGAGTAAATATGCGACAGCTACTTTGATTCTCTTGTGATGGAAAAAATAAATAAGTTGGATGGGGTTTTGATAAAGAATATTTCCTATGCGACGGATTTCGGACAAAAAGTTGATGAAATTGAGAGTTACAATGAGTATGCGGTGAACAGGTTGAGATGGGGTTTAGCTAACACTTTCTAAGATTACGTACAAGCTATGCGATCATGCTACCCCCAAACAACAACATGTCATCTCTCAATGCAAATGCCATAATTTCTATTTCTAGGACGCATGTGGTGTATACGAAAAAGTCGATAGGACTTATGTCTAAGCCTCTATTCTTGTCTATGCGATGATGCATGATGCACACATAAAACAAGGTGACCGCATACTATCATATCCTATTTCTTGGGTGCATGTGATGTGTAAATAGCGATAGCATTTATGTCTAAGTTTCTATTTCTTACTTATGCGGTTCTAATCTGACTCTCTCAAGACTAGATTCTAATTTGACTCTCTCAAGTCTAGATTCTATCTTTAGACTACTCTCTCAAGTATCTCTAAAAGGTGAATGACGCATACATAAGACAAGGTGATCGAATACAATGTAAATCTTAGGTCATGCCAGCTAAGTACTTCTCAACCCATTCGGGAAATTAGCTACTCATGCGAAATGTGGAGAGATGGAACATATATTGAAATGAGATTTCCATTTTCTATAAATGAAGTGCTGAATACAGAATAGCAATGGAATGTAGAGATAAGAAGCCCGGTAGCAATGTCTTGCTTCCCGTGGCCTTTTACACTGTCTTTTTCACTCCAACTCTGTCCAGACGAATATTCTTACTCTTGCAAGTGTTGGCCCTCTCTCCTTGTATCGCTTTTCGGTAGTCTCTCGATCTGTCCGGGAATAATCTCTCCGCTTCTTCGTCTCCGTCTTCTAAATCTAAGTATATACGTGAACAGACTAATGACTCTCTAACTTGTATATATGGCGATCCCCCCATAGCAATGGTGGCCTTCGATATTTATAGAGCTCAAGTTGAAGCAACCTTTCTCTCTAATGATTGTAATGATGGTCGATCATTAAATCTCCTACTCTGATGCACTGATTAATGGTCACCGAAAGTTGAGTGTACTTGCTATAGTGTGGCTTTAACAGCTTGTCAACTAAATTCGGATTCGACCGTCATTAGCTTTCCATCCCATCATGATTTATTATGCTATCACCTTGATTTGCAATCTTTATGTGGCTCCCTTCTTGTGCAACTTCTCACGATCGCATACGATCTCATGAATTTGCGATTGCAATCTTTCAAGCGCACGGATGTCTAATTCCTTGGATCGCAATTTTACTCGCGCCAATGCATTTTTCCTACATAAAATAAGTAAATTAGCTACTTTTATGCGATGGGCGCATGCGATCACAATTTCTTCAGTTTAGCGCTTTTGGACATGATATTGTTTATTTTAACCATCGCAATCTCTCATTGTTTTACTTATTTGTGCTGAAATAACGTGTATTTCTACCCGTTATCATAAAGGCCCTTGCATTTCTGGGCATATTATCTTCTATCGAGATTGTAATTTCAAAGGGTTTGAGTCTGTAAGTCGCTCGTGAAGAAGCTTCAAGGCAAGGGTTGCTGTTCTTTGAGGATGTAGACGACCAAGGGTTGATTGGGTCATGTAAACGATGGGGTTAATGATCGTTGAGTATCGGATACTCGGGAGCTAGACGATCTTGTAGCTTAGCAAGCTTCATCGCTTAGTTACTAACTACACGATCGTGGAGTAAATCATTTACTTAAGCGCTTGTTAAGTGGTCGTCTAGACAATCGGGCTTTACATCTACATTGTCGTCTAAACGATCGTTTAGAACTCGCGTGTTTTGTCTTGTGGGCTAAACGATCGAGTACCTCATGCTTCATCGCATAGTTATTGGTACTCGATCGTAGCTAACGATTGAATGGTGAATCTCGGGCTAAAGAGTTTAGTTAGCTATTCACGTACCATTGGAGCTTCGAGCCATAGGTTCATAAGGTCCCCTTGGTAGCTCAATGGATTCAAGTTGAGAATCAGTTTATGGGTCAGTTTGAAGCGTTCAAATTAACAAGAGGGAATTTGATTATATATGATATGATTGAACTGGTTAATTATATATGATATGATTGACTTTATGTATGAAATACATTATTTGAAAAAAATAATATAAATATGATTTATATCTAGTGAGGGAGAAACTACTATGGTTTATATGTGATATTAAACCATAGATTAATGAATATAATATGATTATATTTATTATTTTTAATTGGACAATTATGGGATAATTATATCAGCATTTTCTCCGTAACCGTGTGTTAGTGGGAGGTTTCATTCAGTTTTTGTAACTGAAGAATAAAATGAAAATCGTTTTCCTTTGCAAGGAGATCAGATAATTCGCTCTCGAGTTGTATATTGCCTATCGCATAGCAAACCAAGAACCTACATGATAGTTCAAAGTTTCTAAACAATCATATACACTTGCGCTTTTTTCTAAACGATCGCATAGGAATTGCTGAACGATTGTTTAGCTTTTTCCTAAACGATCGCACGTCCGAGCATTTACTAAACGATCCTCTATACGATCGCTGCCTATTTTCTAAATGGTCGTGTACCTTATTCTAAACGATCAAGCATTGTATATACGATAGACCCTGCCTTCTCCCGCTTGCTTGGTCGTTGATCTTCGTTTCCTTCTTCCCTCTACCAAATCCAACAGAGCCCACACCTCCTGGATTCTCACACCGAGAATACTGAGGGCTCTAACTGGTGATGTCATACCCATTGTTGTTACGTTCGTATGGAGGTCATTCGTGAGTAGACGACGAGGTGATTTGGTGAATGATTGGAGTGGACTTTCCCAGCGAGAGCGAGAGAAGCAGTCCCTTGGAGAGAACAAGTTTGTGGTGAAGAAAAGTTCTTCAACTGGTACGTATGTCTTGTTCTCTTGTTATTTATTATTCAAAGCATGTCGGTAATTTTGTTGTATAATGCATATCTATTCGGTTAGATTGTAAATGCAGTAACTCTATCACAATGAGTTTGAAACGATCCACTTCCGCTCAGAAGTACCCTTGTATAAGAGTTCCTTCACTTACAAGTCTAGTCTCTCCACAAGTCTTTCCAGCTTACTTTACCAGATCAATACATGTGCTAAGTTCAATTATGGAGTGTTTGTGCTAAATTTGATTATTAGACATATAGGGTCTCTGGCTGTCAAGTTGCCCATATGTTTTACGTGCCTAATTTGTGGGATCTTACTAACTAAAAAAACCTAACATTATGATCTCAAATGAATCTCCTGGTCTTGTTTCTTCTTTTCCCTCGTTTAGTTATAAACTTTACCAAGACAAGCATGTTCTTGATCTTGTGCATCTAGAGACCCAAGACTTTGAAAGTTGTTCATGTAAGGTAGTATTCAACAATTCTTTTGGGAAACATCTTATGCAGCTGTTGGCGATTGAATCTAGGGAGCTAGGAATTCAAATACAATGGTGTGTTGAGCACAAAGCAGAGGTTAATGGAGTCTTACAGTTAATGTGCCTCGTTGCTAACTATGTTGATTTGGGGTCTACTTTTGCTAGGCAAGATGACATTGGTGCTAATGAGGCTTAGTTTTGTGGCTGGTGTTGGTATGGCTATTTTTTTAGTTAGACAAAGAGGAAGACTAGTTCCTTGTTTCCAGTTGCTGTTGGTTTTTGTTGGTTTGGACATATATCTTTAGTGTTATTATATCTATTTTAGTAAACCTATATTTGTGGTTGGTGATTGTCATTCTATTAATGGTAAATAGGATGAAACATGATATTAGTTTCTCTATCTTTGCATCTTTTGTGATGGTCTGGTTTTGTTGCTTTCGCTTACGGTTATGGTGGTGCTTAGTTTTTCTTGACTTTTGATCGAGCTGAAAGGTCATCATAAACACCTTCTGATCCAAATCAAATAATATCTCGTGCCATACTCTATAATAAGTAGTAAAGTGAAGTATGAAGTTGAACCATAGGGAACCATGAAGCTTTCCAAATCGAAAACTTATAGTAGTAATCGTAGGGGCGTTTGTTGTTTAGAACTATTGCTGTTGAAAATAAATCATGCATGAAAATTAAATGAGAATAAGAGAGAGAGTGGTTTGTGAAATTTAATAGTAAAAAGATCTAGCTTGGTTTTGATGTTATGTTTCCTCAATTAGATTAAGTGATCATCAAATTCTATATCAAACATTCTTTGCTTAAGCCTAGCAAAACTAATTAGAATCCTAATTAATCGCCCTAATACCTAATTAATCAAAATGCATAGAAAATGATTCTGCTCTAAACACATTGACTAATCGCATTAAGCTTTAGGGAAATTTCTAGGATTAACGAATTAATTTCCATTTCCACCATCTAATTAAATCATTCAATATGATTTCAACCATAAGATTTCTTTAAGTGTGTGTATGCGCGTATGTGTAAAACCTACACGATCGTATACTTTTCCTAAATGATCGTTCAGTAAAACCTACACGATCATGTAGTGTCTCCTAAACGATAAGCATCTTGCTATACGATAACGCATTTTTCCCTTCCACTTGCTTATCGCCTACACGATCCGTGCTTCCTCCTTCCTCTACCAAATTCACTAAAGACCACGCTTTGGGTTCTCACTCTGAGAATACCCGAGGCTCTTTTCTGGTGGTGTCGTCACCGCGACGTTCGTGTTCGTGTGGTTGTTCGTGCTGTTGTAGTCGATGATGCGGCTGGGTGTTGGTTGATCGGGTGAAGGGTTCCGCTGCGTTGAGTTCCGAAGATTGAAGATTGTCTTCAACTAGTATGAAAACTCATTCCCTTGTTATTTTCTTGTTCATAGCATGTTGTTAATTAATATTTGTTTGCATAACTGTGTGTTTGAATGTATAATATGTATTTCGGTCACGGTGAGATCGGAGCAATCCGAATGTGCTCATAGAACTCATCGGTAAGAAATCTTTCAATTGGTATCAAAGCCAGGTTCTGATACTCCGATTTCATGTGTTGCAACGAAATGACATTTACGTTTTTGGTCGGTGCATTTCTACACTGTTTAATGTTTAAATTTGTTGTGGATGTGCGCATTAATGGATATTTTCGGGATGATTAGCCTCGGTTTGATTTACATCCTTTTACATTTGCGGTTGTCTGTAAAGGCCCCTGCATCTTTTGGGCATTAATAATCGTTATCGAGTTTGTATTCAAAGTTCGTTTGATGTTTTGAGTCGTTCGTTGAAGAAGTTTTGGGCAAGCATTGCGGTTCTTCGAGGAAGGAGGCGATCTAGGGTTGATCGTATCGTGCAGAAGATGTGGTATGCGATCGTTGTTGATCGCCTCGTGCAGAAGATGTGGTACGCAATCGCTGTTGATCGCATCGTAAAGACGATGGAGTACGCAATCACTATTGAATGCATCGGTTAAACGATGGTGTATGCGATCAAGAGTTGGTCGTATCGGATTGACTATCGGGTATGTGATCACAGAGTATCAAATCGTATAGATGATGAGATGCTCGAGTATCATTTAACGCATGCGCACACTGGACGATCATTTAGGTCAGCAAGCTTCATCGCTTACTAATTGACTAAACGATTGCTTAGTATCACGAGGTAAATCATTTACCTGTCGTCGTGCTAAGCGATCGCATAGACGATCAGGCTTCGCAGCCTCATCGTCGTCTACGCGATCATTTAATTATGCTTCTATCGTCTAGTTCACGCTGAAGATCGTCTACCTACAGAGTATACTAGACAATGGAGACCTCCTGGCAGTTTAAGACCCGGTTCGCCTATGAACCGATTTGCTCGATAAAAAATGTAATAGATAGGCTTATTTCATTCCAGTTTTTGTAAAGGCTCATCCCGGTCCATTATTCCTTTATTTATTACATGCGATGTATGTTTTTTATATATCATATGTGAAGGATCTCTTATAGATGAGTTCCATGAGCACATTCGGATCGTTTGGATCTTACAGTGACCGAAATACATATTATACATTCAAATCTTACAGTTATGCAAAAAACACTAATTATCGATGCTTTGAACAAGAAAATAACAAGGGAAAGAGTACCATACCAGTTGAAGATGATCTTCAATCTTCGGCACTTACAGTAGCAAAAAACCTCCACGCGATCCACCAACGCCCGACGAAAACGTTAACTGTAGCAACACGAACAACCTCGAACACGAACGCCGTGGGGATGACACCACCAGTAAAGAGCCCCAGGCACCCCCAAACTTAGAACCATGCTTGTCCTTAAGCATACGTTATACTCAAGAAATTCTAACTCACCTTCTTGCTGTCCTTCGCAATGACCAGCTTCTCAAAATATAATTTACAAACACCTCTAACCATCGCCGCAATGCTCACCTCCACTTTGGCTGCTCTTCAAAAAGATCTTTTCTAAGTTTGGATCTGGCAAACCTTTGCTCAAAAAATTTTTACTCATTCATCGCAACTTTGCGTTTAGCTTTTGAGAATGCGTTCGTTCAAAACACTTCAAAACTTTGCGATGACTTATTCAGATGTGGCGTTGAACCTAGTTACGTTCTTCGTTTTGGCTTACCCCCACGTGCGTCATGCGAGCATCCAACTTCGGTTGCGTTCCATATTCAACTCAACTCTTGTCTTGTTTGATTTGGCTTGTGCTGGATAGAGGAGTTGCACTTATGCATTGATCCTGGCGACTTACCTTCGTTTTGGCTTACCTCCACGTGTGTTATGCGGATATCCAACGATGGATAAGTGCCTTTCACAACTATCTTATCAACATGGGTTTCTCCATTGCGTTGACAGTGGAGTTATTATTCTAAAAAATTCTCTTCACCATTTTTTTGAATGACTGCAAAGTAATGAACGCAATTCTCTGAGACCGCTGCCACCCCCAAACTTAGAGGTTGGCGGCGTTCTCACCGCAAAGCTAAAAGCACAATCACAAGAATGCAGTAATAAATGTTTGAGCGAAGGTTTGCACAAAATAAAACTTAAGACTTTCAAAATTTGAAGAAGCTAATAAAAGTAAGAAGTGCCTTGCGATGATTAATTGGAAGATGCGGTAAATTATACGTACCATCATAGAAACACCGCAAAGCAACGCAATCGGGAAGGAAAGAATTTCAAAAGGATAATGCATAAAGGATAACAAGAAAGAACCTTAGGCGGAACAATGCATGTGATTATGCGTTGAAATTCACGCGATTGAAGTCATGTGTTGAAGGATGAAAGGAATTCTTCCATTGAACTGCACACCGAGTATACTTATTGATACACCTAAAAGGAATAATCGCACCACAACCAAGGAAGCAGCCTCATATCCAAAATAACAAAAAAAAAAAAAAAAACCTAAACTAAGAAAACAAGGTAAAGATAGAGTAGAAGACGTCCCTGAAAAAGTAGAACTATTGTCACTACAAAGAGTCTTCCATTCAGGAGATTACTTACAACTGCTTGGGTCAAGTTGCCTTGACCATTGGAACTTCCAGCAATTGTTGGGCACATGTTGCTGCCATGTGCTTAGAATTACCTTCAGCTCATGTGACTGATTGCCCTTCTACCTTGGGGTCAATACTGGCTTTCAGCGCATCGCTTACACTTCAATATTGTTTGCAACTTGGTCACAAAAGCTGCAATACTCCCAAGATAAAAGGTTGCCTGCAGAGACACAAAACTCAACAAACAATTAGCTGTCAAGTCCCCGGCAACGGTGCCAAAAACTTGATGATGGAAAATTATATGTTAAATACTTGACAACTAAAATCCCTTGGATACAATATGAGATGCATGTTCTTAAAGGTATGCGTTGATTGTCATGCGTCGATGGTTGAAATGACAATGCGTTAACAAATGTATGCGATGACCATGCATCCTGTCATAAGTTTTCTTGTCTCACGCCAAGTATAACGTGAACACAAGTTTCTTGGGTGATCCAAGGTCGAACACAGGGACTTGTAGCTGGATGAATGCGTTAATATGCATGCGGCAGTTAAATAAAAGAATGGATGGGAGGTTGCTAGGCTAACACTACTCCTACTCCTAAGTAACAGACAACGCAATGAGAGTACGAACAAGACGTGGAGACACGACAATTCTTGACATGAAACAAGTGAATGGAAGAATAGATAAAATGCGGAGATGTCTTCATTGCAATACTCAAGAGTGAACGCAAAGGCAACCTTAGTCAACGCAAGCCATGCGCTCATTCTACACACACTTGAGCCTAAGTCTAGGACGTATGCGATGGATATGCGAAAGTGCCAAGAAGCCTTTACCAGCCTAAACCCCTATAACCCACTCATGTGCTTTCACCACATGAGCATGATGGCCGCATATCACCACCATATCCTACTTCCTGGACGCATCCAATATCCTATCTTAGGGTGCATATGCTGTGTGATAGCAAACGGAACTTATTCCTAAGTCTCCATTCTTGCTTATGCAAACCTAATCTAACTCTTTCAAGCATCGATTCTAACCCAGCTCTCTCAAGTCAGGTTCTTTCTTTAGACGCTCTCCCAAGTAGCTCTAAAGGTGCAATGGACACATACATAAGATAAGGTAATCGCATGAACTTGGCTAATGTAAGATTATTCCTATCGCTAGTGAATACTTGCTTACATTACTTAATGCGACCAACCATTTACCCTCCCAGGAAGTTAGTTTTTGCTGACTCTACTCATGGACAAACGTGCTACAGCTTCACACTAAGCAAATAAGATTTTCTCACACACTCATGCAATACGCACCTTCCAGTGGTTTGCTACATGCTTCATATTCCTAATCCACATGACTAAGTATGCGATACTCTAGCAATCTCACTAAGTGATGCAATGAAGTTAAAGATGCTAAGTAAAGAAGATGGAGATGGAGTCGAAGGAAACACGGAAATGCATTGAACACATAGAGTATTAATTCCTTAATAAAAAAAATGTAATACAATACAATTTAAGAAAAGGAGAGAAAATGAAATGACCAGTTGGAAGCAAAGACTTGCTTCCAGCGGATGTGTTTCAAGGTTGCCGGTGGTGCCATGGATGTGCGGTAGAGCTGACTCTCCCGAGATCAAGCTCCGGTCGAAGGCTCTGGTCGTCACTCAGAATGGAAGAGGGAGATGAAGAACTCTCAAGCTTCTTCTCATGCATTTGTCTGGGTCGCAGGGAGAAACCCTGGGTTGCAGGGATAATCCTTAGACAAGTTAGAATTCTACTCATCAGCTTCTTTATACAGAGCCTGGATCGCCAACAACATTAATGGACTGCTCTGATTCTGACATTTGCGGTGCATTTAGTCCTTTCTGAATCTTTGTTGCTAACGACGTGGTAGGTGAAATGTCAACATCATCTTCTGATTTTCTTGAGGTAGATGCGTTGATGCGTTCATTCCACCAACCTTGCGTTGATCCCATTAGTATGCGTTATCGTGTAGCCACAATCATTCAGTGACCGCATTCGCTTAATACCGCAACTTCTACATGATGACCGCAATCGCTTGATGAGCGTAACTCCTAAGCGATGGACGCATGTGGCTGATTATCGCAACACCCATGCGTTGATCGAACACGTTCGCCTTTGCGATGGAGAGTTTCTCTACATGCGGTCGTCTATGTGGTAGTCCGGTTTCCGCATTTTCATCGACTTCTTGCGTTAGCTACAAAAATAGATAATTGAATGCATAATAACGCATAATAATGGGTTAGCTGAGATTCTTAATGCTGCATGCCACAAGCTCAATTTCTAATGAATTCCTAACATAATTGCCGCATATTCTGCTTAACAGTCCTCATAATTCTAAATAAAAAGCCTAAGATGACATGCATTTCTGCATGTCATCAGTATTCTCGGAGTGAAAACCCAAAGAGTGGTCTTTGGTAAATTTGGTAGAGGAAGGAGGAATACTAGATCGTTTAGGCGATAAGCAAGTGGGAGGGAAGAAGATGCTATTGCATAGCAAACTGATTATCGTTTAGGAGAAGCTACACGATCGTGTAAATTTTATTAATCAATCGTTTAGGAAATGGTATATGATCGTTTAGAAAAATCGGCACACTGTACGATCATTTAGAGAAGCTATGCGATCGTGTAGGTGACAGTGTGCAATCGTTTAAGCGCGAGGAGGATAATCGTTTAGGCTGAGAGGGCTATCGTATAGGCTCTCATTTTACGTAAGTGATCGTTTAGATTTTCACCAACGCACGCTCGATAATTCTCTTGGGAATTCTTTTAGGCGATCGATCGAACGATTCAAAAATGAAAACATTTTTCATTTTAATTCATCGGTTACAATAATTGACGTTGCCCCACTAACCCATGTCTGAACGTGAATTTTGGATTAATTATCGTATAATTAACCAACTAATTAATTAATAAATATAATCATATTATATTTTTAACCTATAGTTTGATATCAAATATCTACTATAGTATTTTCTCCTCTACTTGATATAAATCATATTTATATCTAATTTCCTCCAAAATAATGTATCTCATACATTTAGCCAATTATATCACATATAATTAACCAGTCCAATTATATCAAACATAATCGAACTTCCTCTTGTCAATTTGAACATTTCAAATTAACCCAAATATTGGTTCTCGACTTTATCCAAGCTACCCAGTGGACCTAATGGACTTGTGGCTCGAAGCTCCAACGGTTCGTGAATAGCTGACTAAACTCTTTAGCCACGAGATCCACCATCTGTTAACTGTCAGGCATTCCACTAAAGACCAATAGCTGAACTCTTCTTACCACAAATATATTTTTGTGTCGATCGGATATAACCAATCATGAGTACGATGAACCTTCACAAATGCTCGTAAGTACAGCTGGGCCAAATTATAATTTTACCCCTATAGTTACATCTCATTCCTTAAGTACCACTGATTCCTCTAATGAACAATACAGTATAGTCCAACTATGTGTGAACACCTCTCAGGCCAAAAAAAGATGTGTGGCGCCACATCGTTCAAGCCCCGGAATTAGTCCTTGAGGGAGCTATCTATCTACTTACCCCTGTCTCGGGGAAGGAGTGAATTCTATCTTGTGTAGCTGAGTTCCCAGCTCCCAAATCAGATGAATCCCTAAAATGGTAGGTTTGAATCGGTGACCTGGCCACTCGCACCCATACAAATCAAAGGACCACCCTCAATGGCAGGAGTTCCCAACTCACTTAGGATTGAGGTCATGTTACCTATGGTCATCCTAGTGAAGTGAAGTCTCTGTCATGAACGGTGTTATATAACAAGACGTTAACACTTCATGGTCAGGTCTTATACAAACTCTTTGTATAAGACACCCCCGCTCGCATGTCCCCAACACGAATGATCAGGATCAGACCAGCTGTGACAAGTCACAACACTTATGACCATTCCACAAAGCGGGCTGCGTCCGTAGCATTACCATGATAATGTTTCCCTCATATATCCATATACTACAGACCATTTTGGTTATCACTTAAGACATAATCCACTTGTATGTTACCACATACATGTTTGAGTTACATACAGATAACCAGGGATTTTATGTTTATAGGTTTGTGGTAAAGCAAATAAAACAAGTAACTGAGCAAAAAAGAAGGATGTGAAGTAAATATCATATATTAACACCACAAACTTTCATACAAACTGTTTACAAACCCCCAACAATATGGTATGCATATATAGTAAATCCCACCTTAGGTTATGCAATGGTCATGCATCATCTTTTTATTGTAATTGTTATAATTTAGAGAAGCATGATTTTAATTATGTAAGCGCATGCTCATGCATCATATAATATAAGAGTTATATTTATGCATGCATAAAAAGCATTGATATGCATCATCTTTATATTATAATGTTATAGTATAAGGGTGAATGATAACATGTTTGCTTGGTTGTTACGCATTATATAAAAGTTATATATAGTAATGACCGAAAATTGCATTAAGCATGACACATAGGTTACTTTATAAATGTTATAAACGCCTTGTTGTGTGCAATGTTTTTTAGTTGTTTCTTTTTAAAAGTTAAAGAAAAATTAGAACTAAAAGAAATAAGAAAGACATGCATGCTCACTTAGGTTTAATTCATGGTTTTAAAGTGTTTAAAACTTGGAGCACATAGACATAAGATCACGATTCTAATATGATTAGCAACCCTAAGGTTTTAATCTTTTAATCAATTTAATAGGATTAAATTGGCTAATAAAAGGTTAAAGTGTAGCAAATCTATCTATAAGGGACCTTTTGTCTAAGGCAGGTTCTGTCTAGACTGGGGTATTTAAGTTGACGAAAACGTAGCACCCCTACCTAAGAACTTACCTGGAAAGGTGAATAGATTTGATGCATGCATGCAAGTTAAGGATAATCCATTAAAGTGTTTAAATGTGACTACTTGAACTTGTTCATATTTCATAGATAAACGTTGTTTATGAATAGAGTTTAAAAAGATGACTTAGACTAAAATCAATAGCCGGATTGTCTAGGTTAATGAACCCTGGGTAGAACATTCAGTAGGAGGTACTTGGGGCATAAGATGTTTCACTTAAACCTTTCATGTTTCTCCTAAATAGTCCACATCGTGAGATCTACCCTCGGCCTCGCGGTACCTTTGGCGTGTCCTCTAACGGATGTTGTTTAGGTAGGTCAATATCAAGGTGGATGGACATCTCTCGGCAGTTGGCAAGTCTTTCTGAAGTCTTGGCCAAGAAACATGAGCCTATCTTCTCAGCGCTGAGATCATAGAGTCTCTGCAAGGGATGTTTGGACAATCTTCTGAACAACTGATGCATAAGGCTCTTAAATACATATTCAACTCCAAAATGGAAGAAGGCACCTTCGTTCGTGAACATGTGCTTAACATGATTGTCCACTTTAATGTGGCAGAGTTGAATGGGTCTACCATCGATGAAGGCAGCTTGGTTAGTATAATCCTGCATTCTTTGCCAAAGAGCTTCCTGCACTTTGTTAGCAATGTGATTCTAAACAAAGTGAAATATAACCTTACAGCTCTTCGTAACGAGTTGCAGACCTACCAATCTTTACTGAAAAGTAAGGAGAGGCAGAAGTGTAAGGCAAATGTTGTTTCATCCTCTAGGATGTTCCATAGAGGTTCGACCTTAAGAACGAAGTCTGCACCTTCTGCTTCTAACTCTACAAAGGGGAAGAAGAAGAAAGGTGGTAAGGGAAAAGGGAAGGCACCTGCTAACTGATGACATGCAAAAATGCATATCATCTTAGGCCTTTTATTTAGAATTATGAGAACCGTTAAGCAGAATATGCGGCAATTATGTTAGGAATTCATAAGAAATTAAGCAGGCGACATTCAACATTAAGAATCTTAGCGAACCCATTATTATGCGTTATTATGCGTTCAATTGTCTATTTTTGTAGCTAACGCAGGAAGTAGATGCAAATGCGGAAACCGGACTACCGCATAGACGACCGCATACAGAGAAACTCTACATCGCAAAGGCGAACGCGTTCAATCAACGCATGGCTGTTGCGATAATCAGCCGCATGCGTCCATCACATAGAAGTTGCGATCGTCAAGCGATTGAGGTCATTGTGTAGAAGTTGCGGTATTAAGCGAATGTGGTCACTACATGATTGTGGCTACACGATAACGCATAATAGAAGGATCAACGCAAGGTTGGTGGAATGAACGCATCAATGCATCTACTTCGAGAAAATCAAAAGATGGTGTTGACATCTCTTCTACCATGCCATTAGCAGCAGAGACTCAGAAAGGACTAATACGCCGCGAACGTCAGAATCAGAGTAGTCCATTAATGCTGTCAGCAATCCAGGCTCTATATAAAGAAGCCGATGAGCAGAATTTCATCTTATCTAGGGTTTTTCGCCTTAGGGCGGATCCTTGTGATCCAGACAAATGCGTGAGAAGAAAGCTTGAGAGTTCTTCATCTCCTTCATCCATTCCGAGTAACGATCGGAGCCTTCGATCGGAGCTAGATCACGAGAGAGTCAGCTCCTCCGCCCATCCATGGCACCACCAACAGCCTTGATGCACATCCGCTGGAAGCAAGTCATTGGTTCCCGCCGGTCATTTCATTTTCTCTTCTTTTCTTATATTGTATTGTATTACATTCTGTGATTAAGGAATTAATACATGATGTGATCAATGCATTTTTGTGTCTCCTTCGACTCCATCTCCATCTTCTTTACTTAGCGTCCATAACTTCATTGCATCACTTATAGAGATTGCTAGAGTATTGCATACTTAGTCATGTGGATTAGAGATATGAAACATGTAGCAAACTGCCGAGAGGTGTGCGTTGCGTGAGTGTGTGAGAAAACCTTATTTTCTTAGTGTAGAGTTGTAGCAACATCTGTCTATAAGTGGACGCAACGCTTGTCTATGAGTAAGGTCAGCAACAACTAACTGCCCGAGAGGGTAAGTGGTTGGTCGCATTAAGCAATGTAAGCTATTGTTCACTAGAGATAGGAATAATCTTGCGTCAACCAAGATTTCCTTGTCTTATGAGCGCATTATTCATCATTTAGGCATACTTGAGAGAGTAGTCTAAAACCCAAATCTAAGACTCAAGAGAGTGGATTGGAACGCATAAGCTCCGTTTGCTTTCACACCGCGTATGCACCCTACGGATAGGATATTGCATGCGTCCAAGAAGTAGGATATGGTAGTTGTATGCGGTCATCTCGACATTTATGCATACCCACCGCATACGTCCTAGATTTAGGCTTTTAGTGTGTGTAGCATGATCGCATGGCTTGCGTTGACTAAGGTTTCCCTTGTGGTCACTATTAAGGGTTTCGATGAAATCATCTCCATATTTTATCTATTTTCCCATTCATTTGTTTCATGTCATGAGTTATCATGTATCTACCTCTCTTTCATATTCTCATTGCATTGTCTGTTAGCTAGGAGTAGGAGAAGTGTTAGCTTAGAAATCTCCCATCCATTCTTTCATATTCTCATTGCATTACAGAATTCATCCAGCTACAAGTCCCTGAGTTTGACCTCGAATCACCCGAGAAACTCGCGTTCGCGTTATACTTGGCTTGAGCGCAAGAAAACTTGTGACAGAAATGCATGGTCATCGCATACAATTGTTAACACCATGTCATTCCAACGCATGACCACGACGCATCATAATCAATGCATACATTAAGGACATGCATTGCATATTGCATCCACGGAAGTTTAGTTGTTGAGTAATTGACATTTAATTTCCCGTCATCATGTTTTTGGCGCCGTTGTCAGGGACTTGGCAGCTAATTGTTTGTTGAGTTTTGTGTCTCTGCAGGCAACCTTTCTATCTTGGGAGTATTGTAGCTTGTGCGACCAGGCTGCAAACAATATTGAAGTGTAGGCGATGTGTCGAAAGCCAGTATTGACCCCAAGGTAGAAGGGCAATCAGTCGCATGAGCTGAAGGTAATTCTAAGCACATGGTGGCCAACATGTGACCAACAATTGCCGGAAGTTCCAATGGTCAGGACAAACTTTTGGCCAAGCAGTTGAGAGACATCTCCTAGATGGAAGACTCCTTGTGGTGACAACGCTCCTATTTTTGCAGGGACGTATTCTACTCTATCTTTATCGTGCTTTCTTAGTTTAGGTTATTTTTATTTTTATTGTTATTTTGGATATATGGTTGCTTCCTTGGTTGTGGTGCATTTTCTCTTTGTAGGTGCAATATTAAGTCTCCTCGGTGCGCAGTACAATGGAAGAATTCCTTTCATCCTTCAACATTATTCCGTCTAAGGTTATTTTCTTGTTATCCTTTATGCATTATCCTTTTGAAATTCTTTCTTTCCCGATTGCGTTGCTTTGTGGTGTTTCTATGATGATACGTATAATTCACCGCATCTTCCAATTAATCATCGCAAGGCAGTCCTTACTTTTTTTAGCTTCTTAAATTTTTGAAAGTCTTAAGTTTTATTTTGTGTAAACCTTTGCTCAAACATTTGTTACCACATTCCTGTAATTTTGATTTTAGCTTTGCGGTGAGAACGCTACCAACCTCTAAGTTTGGGGGTGGTAGTGGTCTAGGAGAATTGCGTTCATTACATTGTGATCATTTGCAAAAAAAAAAAAGAAAAAAGAATTTTTTAGAATAATAACTCCACTGTCAACGTAATGGGCAAACCCATGCTGATAAGAGTTAAGTTGTGAAAGCCATTTACCCATAGTTGGATGTCCGCATGACACATGTGGGGGCAAGCCAAAATGAAGGTAAGTCGTTAGGATCAACCCATAAGCGCAACTCCTCTGTCCGGTACAAGCCAAATTAAGCAAGACAAGAGTTGAGCTGAATATGAAACGCAACCGAAGTTGGATGCCCGCATGACACACGTGGGGGTAAGCTAAAATGAAGAGTGTAACCAGGTTCAACGCTATATTTGAATAAGATATCGCAAAATTTTTAATTATTTTGAACGAATGCATTCTCAAAAGCTAAACACAAAGTTGCGGTGAATGAATGAAAATTTTTTAAGCAAAGGCTTGCCGGAGTTAAAACTTAGAAAAGATCTTTTTGAAGAAGCAGCCAAAGTGGAAAAGAGCATTGTAGTGATGGTTGGAGGTATGAGGAAATTATATTCTAAGAAGCTGGTCATCTTAAAGGAAAGCAAGAAGGTGAGTTTGAATTTCTTGAGTATAACGCATGCTTGAGGAGAAGCATGATTCTAAGTTTGGGGGTGCAAAATCTTGATGACGGGAAATTAGATGTCAATTACTCAACGACTAAACTTCTGTAGATGCAATATACGATGCATGTCCTTAATGTAAGCGTTGATTATCATGCGTCGTGGTCATGCATTGGAATGACTTTACGTTAACAATTGTATGCAATGACCATGCATTCCTGTCACAAGTTTTCTTGCGCTCACGCCAAGTATAACGCGAACGCAAGTTTCTCGAGTGATCCAAGGTCGAACTCAAAGACATGTAGCTGGATAAATGTGGTAATGTGATGCGACGGTTGAATAAAAGAATGGATGGGAGGTTTCTAAGCTAAACTACTCCTTCTCTTAGCTAACAGAAAACACAATGAGAATATGAAGAGATAGGTAGATACATGACAAATCATGAGATGAAACAAATGAATGGGAAAATAGATAAAATGTGGAGATGATTTCATCGGAACCCTTAAGAATGACCGCATGGGAAACCTTAGTCAACGCAAGCCATGCGATCATGCTACACACACTAAAAGCCTAAATCTAAGACGTATGCGGTGGGTATGCATAAGTGTCGAGATGACCGCATATAACCACCATATCCTACTTCCTGGACGCATGCTATTTCCTATCCATAGGGTGCATACTGGCTGTGTGAAAGCAAACGGAGCTTATCTCAAAGTTCCTCATTCTTGTTTATGCATTCAAATCCACTTTCTCGAATCTTAGATTTGGGTTTTAGACTACTCTCTCAAGTATGCCTAAATGATGAATGATGCACTCATAAGACAAGGTAACCGCATAAACTTGGTTGACGCAAGATTATTCCTATCTCTAGTGAACAATAGCTTACATTGCTTAATGCGACTAACCACTTACCGTCTCGGGCAGTTAGTTGTTATTGACTTTACTCTTAGACAAATGTTGCGTCCGCCTATAGACTATCAACGCACACTTCTCGGCGGTTTGCTATATGTTTCATATCTCTAATCCACATGACTAAGTATGCAATACTCTAGCAATCTCTCTAAGTGATGCAATGAAGCTATGGACGCTAAGTAAAGAAGATGGAGATGGAGTCGAAGGAGACACAGAATTGCATTGAACACATCATGTATTAATTCCTTAATCACAAAATGTAATACAATACAGTATAAGAAAAGAAAAGAAAATGAAATGACCGGCTGGAAGCAATGACTTGCTTCCAGCGGATGTGTGTCAAGGCTGCCGATGGTGCCATGGATGGGCGGAGGAGTTGACTCTCTCAAGATCTAGCTGCCGGTGGTGCACTAACCATGTTTGTTCTTCTTTTCAGGGGATTAAATCTTGGCGATAGCTGGAGGCTGGTAAGATGATGATGCGAGTAGGCACCAGGCACGTCGTCTCAACTGTGGGAGGACTCCAGTTAGCTTTACAAAATAGGTTTCAAATATATATATTGTTTCCGAACTAAAGAGGAACCTTATTTCTGTAAAGTGTTTATTGCAATGTAAATATACTATCTCTTTTAATGTGGATAAAGCATTTATTCATAAAGATGGTGTTTTTATTTGCACAGCAAATCTAGAATCGAATTTATATGTGCTAAAGCCACTAGCCATTAATTCCCTCCATAATACTGAATTGTTCAGAACTGTTGTAACTCAATCAAAATGTCGACGAATTTCTGCAAAAGAAAATGTCCATCTTTGGCATCTTCGTTTAGGGCACATCAATCTAAATAAGATTAAGAGATTGGTAAAGAATGGACTTCTAAATGAGTTAGAAGAAAATTCTTCACCAGTGTGCGAATCTTGCCTTGAGGGTAAGATGACTAAACGACCTTTTACTGGAAAAGGTTATAGAGCCAAGGAGCCTCTTAAGTTAGTACATTCTGACCTTTATGGTCCTATGACTGTGCGAGCTCGAGGTGGTTATGAGTATTTTATCAGTTCCACTAATGATTACTCCAGGTATGGGTATGTTTATCTTATGCAACGAAAGTCTGAATCATTTGAAAAGTTCAAAGAGTTCAAGGCTGAAGTTGAAAACGCATTAGATAAATGAATCATTTCCCAACTCTCAGCGTCGGGTACACCTCAGCAGAATGATATAGCAGGGAGAAGAAATAGGACTTTAGACATGGTTTGCTCGATGATGAGTTACGCTTCCTTATCGAACCTGTTTTGGTGATTCGTAGTGGAGACTTTGGTATACATACTCAATTGTGTTCCCTCAAGAGTGTTGCAAGAATACCTCTGGAGTTGTGGAATGGGCGTAAAGCTAGTTTACGTCACTTCCGCATTTGGGGTTTCCCTACACACGTGCTTAAGGTTAATCCCAAGAAGTTGGAACCACGGTCGAGGTTATGCCTCTTTGTAGGCTACCCCAAAGGTACACGAGGGGGTTATTTTTATGATCCAATGGAAAATAGGATGTTTATTTCAAGAAATGCTACTTTCCTGGAAGAGGATCATATAAGGGAGTATAGTCCACGAAACAAAATCATGTTGCGTGAGCTTTCAATTGAAACTTCTGAAATTTCAACAAGAGTTGTTGAAGAGCCTGCTAGATCAACAAGAGTTGTTGATGGAAGTTCATTTAGTAGGTCAGTTGCACCTCAAGAGTTGAGGGAACCTCGACGTAGTTGGAGGGTTGCAAACCCATCCATTCGCTATCTGGGTTTCACGGAAATCCTAGCTATGGTAGCAGATGGCGACGTTGAGGATCCTTTGTCTTATAAGAAGGAAATGGAGGATGTTGACCGGAATGAATGGGTCAAGGTCATAGATCTCGAGATGGAGTCGATATACTTCAACTCAGTATGGGATCTTGTAGATCAGCCTGATGGGGTAAGACCTTCAAGTTGATCAGCAAATGTGGTGCTGATGGGAAGGTACAAACCTTCAAGGATTGACTTGTGGTAAAGAGTTATACCCAGGTAGAGGGAGTCGACTATGAGGAAACTTTCTCGCCTGTTGCCATGTTAAAATCGATCAGCATCCTCCTGTCTATTGCAACTTATTATAATTATGAGATCTGGAAAATGGACGTCAAGACGACCTTTCTGAATGGAAATCTAGAGGAGACCCTTTACATGGTGCAACCCAAGGGATTCATAGCCCAAGGTCAAGAGCAAAAGGTTTGCAAACTGAATCGGTCCATTTATGGATTGAAAAGGCATCTCGATCTTGGAACATACGGTTTGATACTGCAATCAAGTCGTATGGCATTGACCAAAACATTGATGAACCTTGTGTTTACAAGAAGATCATCAATGCTTCAGTAGTCTTCTTAGTGTTGTATGTAGACGATATCCTACTCATTGGGAATGATGTAGATCTACTGACTGTAGTTAAAAACTGTCTAATGACCTAATTTCAAATGAAAGATTTGGGAGAGGCTTAGTTTGTTCTAGGCATACAGATCTTACAAGATCATAAGAACAAAGTGTTAACATTGTCTCAAGCATCGTACATTGACAAAATGTTGCTTAAGTACTTGATGCAGGACTCCAAGAGGGGCCTATTGCCATTCAGGAATGGAGTTACTTTGTCTAAGGATATGTGTCCTAAGACACCTCAAGAGGTTGAGGAGATGAGATGGATCTGTCTAACCCATGCAATTTTAATGTTGCTGACCCATTTACAAAAGCTCTCACGGCTACAGTGTTTGAGGGTCACCTACAGAGCATGGGTCTACAGGATCGCCCACGGCTGGACTAGGGAAAGTGGGAGATTTTATTGTACTGGGCTTTTATGCCCTAGTTTATAGTTTTGTACTAGTTTTTCTTCGCTTTAGGATAAGTGGGAGATTGTTGGGGTTGATGCCCTAAAATCTAGTGTTCTGTAGTTTGTACGAACGTTTGTGTTGTTAATATATGATATTGACTTCACATCTTGTATTTTTGCTCAGTTGCTTATTTTATTTGCTTCACCACAAACCAATAAACATAAAATCCCTGGTTATCTGTATGTGACTCAAGCATATATGTGGTGATATACAAGTGAATCATGTCTTGAGTGATAACCAAAATGGTCTGTAGTATATGGATATAAGAGGGAAACCTTATCCTGGTAATGGTACGGACGCGGCCCGCTTTGTGGAATGGTCACAAGTGTTGTGACTTGTCATAGATGGTCTGATCTTGATCATTCGTGTTGGAGACATGCGAGCGAAGGTATCCTATACAAAGAGTTTGTATAAAACCTAACCACGAAGTGTTAACGTCTCGTTATATAATACCGTTCATGATAGAGACTTCGCTTCACTAGGATGACCATAGGTAACATGACCTCAATCCTGAGTGAGTTGGGAAGTCCTGGCATTAAGGGCGATCCTTTGATTTGTATGGGTTTGTGTGGCCAGGTCTCCGATTCAAACCTACCATTTTGGGGATTCGTCTGATTTGGGACCTAGGAACTCAGCTACACAAGATGGAATTCACTTCTTCCCCGAAGTAGAGGTAAGTAGATTTCGGGGCTGATTCCGGGGCTTGAACGATGTGGCGCCACACACCTTCTCTTGGCCCGAGAGGTGTTCACAAATAGTTAGACTATGTTGTATTATTCATTAGAGGAATCAGTGGTACTTAAGAAGTGAGATGTAACTACAGGGGCAAAACGATAATTTGGCCTAGCTGTACTTATGAGTATCTATGAAGGGTCATCGTACTCATGGTTGGTTATATCCGATGGACACAAAAATATATCTGTGGTAAGAAGAGTTCAGTTGTTGGTCTTTAGTGGAATGCCTGATAGTTAACGGATGTTGGATCTCGTGGCTAAAGAGTTTAGTCAGCTATTCACGAACCATTGGAGTTTCGAGCCACGGGTCCATTAGGTCCTCTGGGTGGCTTGGATAAAGTCGAGAACCAGTGTTTGGGTTAATTTGAAATGTTCAAATTGACAAGAGGAAGTTCGATTATATATGATATAATTGGCCTAGTTAATTATATATGATATAATTGGCTAAATGTATGAGATACATTATTTTGGAGGAAATTAGATATAAATATGATTTATATCAAGTAGAGAAGAAAATACTATAGTAGATATGTGATATCAAACTATAGGTTAAAAATATAATATGATTATATTTATTAATATTTTAATTGGTTAATCATATGATAATTAACCCAAAAATCACATTTGGACGTTGGTTAGTGGGGCAGTATTGGTTATTGTAACCGATGAACTAAAAATGAAATATTTCATTTTGAATCGTTGGTCCAAAAGAAATCAGAGAGCGCGTCGGTGATAAGTGAACGATTGCTTAAAAGAATCGAGAGCCTATACGATAGTCGCTCTACGTCTAAACGATCGTCTACCTCGCGCCTAAACGATCGCACACTAGTTCCTACACGATAGCATAGCTTCTCTAAACGATCGTGGTGTGTGCCGAGTTTGCTAAACGATCGTATACCTTTTCCTAAACGATTGTTCATTAAAACCTACACGATTGTGTAGTGTCTCCTAAACGATAAGCATCATGCTATACGATAGCACCTTTTTCCCTCCCACTTGCTTATCGCCTACATGATCCATGCCTCCTCTTTCCTCTACCAAATGCACCAAAGACCACGCTTTGGGTTCTCACTCCGAGACCACGCGTTGGTTGATTGGGTGGAGGGTTCCATTGCGTTGAGTTTCGAATATTGAAGATTGTCTTCAACTGGTATGACAACTCATTCCCTTGTTATTTTCTTGTTCATAGCATGCCATTATTTAAGATTTGTTTGCAAAATTGTGCGTTTGAATGTATAATATGTATTTCGGTCATAGTGAGATCAGAGCGATCCGACGCGCCCATAGAACTCTTCGGTAAAAGATTTTTCAATCTTTTCTAGAGAAAGTGAGAGTATTAGGGGTTATAGAGTATGTCCTAGTTTATTGTATTGTGTACTTTACTTTATATTGTATTTTGTACTATACACTCCACTTGCTTTAGGACAAGTGGGAGATTGTTGGATTTAGTGTCCTAAATCTCATGAATCTTGTAGTTTGTTATTTATAAATACGAATTATTTATTTAATAAAATAAGAAGTATTTTATTCGACATTTAGATTGCATTTACTCAATTCAATAAACTAAGATCCAAGGTCATTTAATGTAGCTTGTACTATATGTGGTAGTACAAGTGGACTGGATCATGTTCAAGTAATAGCCTAAAAGGTCTGTAGTATATGAATAAGGTTGGGTGTCTCATCCTAGTGATACCACGAATACGACCCATTTTATAAATGTTACAAGAGTTGTAAGAGTTACAAACGGTTTAATCATATCGTTCATGTGGAGACATGTGAGTGGGGGTATCCTGTATAAAGAGTTTGTATAAGACCGAAGCACAAAATGATTGGTTTCTCTTTCTAATGCCATTACATGAAGAGCCTAATATTTCACTAGGATGACTATAGTAACTTGACCTTAATCATGGGTGAGTTGTGAACTCTTTTCTATGAGGGAAATCCTTTGATCTGTATGGGGTGAGAGTGGCCAGTTTCACGGACTTAATAAGCCTACCATTTTGGGGATTTATCCGAGTAGGGAGTTGGGAACACAACTACACAAGATGGAATTCACTCCTTCCTGATCCTTATGACACTACGGATACGACCTGCTTTGTAGAGGTTTGCAAGTGTTGTAAACTACTACAGGTGGTTGATCCTGACCATTCATGTGGAGACGTGGAGCGAGGGTGTCATATACAAAGAGTTTGTATAAACTTGGACCACGAGATGACTAGAATCTGTATATAATGTCGTTAATACTAGAGACTTGCATCTTACCTAAACGACCACAAGTGACACGACCTCAATCCTGAGTGTTTTGTGAACTCTTGCCTTTAAGGGTGGTCCTTTGATTAGTATGGGTGAGAGTGGCCAGATTGCCAACTCAACATGCCTACCTTTTTGGGGACTTATCTGATCTGGGAGCTGGGAACTCAATCCACAATATGAAATTCACTCCTTTTCCGAAGCAGGGATAAGTAGAGAGATTGCTCCCTTAAGGGCTGATTCCGAGGCTTGAACATAGTGGCCACAACTTCTCTTTGGATGAGAAGACTCAGTCATAGTAGGACTATGATTTATGTTCATTAGAGGGATCAGTGGTACTTAAAGAGACAAATGTAACTACAGGGGCATAACGGTTATTGGCCCAGTTGTACTTACAAGCGAACTGTGAAGGGTTATCGCACTGCTGATTGGTTAAGATGGATACATAATATATCTGTAGTGAGAGAGTTCAACTTTCGATTTTTAGTGGAGTGCCTGGCAGTTAACGGATGGTGGATCCTGTGACTAAAGAGTTTAGTTAGTTATTCACGTACTGTTGGAGCTTCGGATCTACATGTCCATGAGGTCTCCTTGGTAGCTTGGATTCATGTTGAAGGATCAAGTTTTTGGTGTTGATTTGAAATGTTCAAATTGACAAGAAGTATTTTGATTATATATGATATAATCGGCATGATGTATGAAATACATCTAGTGGATGATTAATGTAAATGAGATTTACATTAAGTACCATGAAATAGAAAAGGAACTATGGTTTATACATTTCATGAGATGAAATATTAAAACTATAGGTTATAAATATAGTATGATAAGTTGATTATCATTTATATTTATAATAATATTAATTATTAGATAATTAATATTTTTTTCTTTTAAATAACCAAATGTAGTGGATGGTTATTGATCATGGTAACCGTGAGTTTAAAAGGAAATCGGTTTCCTATTTTGAAAAAGAAGTTTTATAAAAGTTTGAAAAGATTTGGGGTTTTCTCTCCGGCAAAAAGAAACTCACGGAAGTTGTCAAGTAAATACAGATTTACTAAATGATGGTTGAGCTAGGTATACGATCGTGCAAGTGCTAGCTAAACGATCGTGCAATGTTTACGATCGCATAGGTTTGGAAAACGATCGCTGGCCCAAGGTAAACGATTATGTAGAATCGACTGAGCTAAACGATCGCATAGCTTTATCTAAACGATTGGGCATCGACCTATACAATAGGTCTCTGACTTCTCCCACTTGGCCAGTCGTGTACGCGATCGCTGTTTCCTCCATTCGTCTGCCTCACACCAAGTCCGAACAGAGCCCACCCTCTGGATTCTCACATCAAGAATACCAAGGTCGCCTTGTTGGTGGTGTCAGACTCAACTCGACACCGTCGAGGTTTTTCGGAGGCCGTTCGTTGTGCTTTAGAGGAGTCCATTCGTGGTGTTGTGGAAGACTTCGTGTTGTAGAGGAGATCGTGACCAAGGAGATCGTTAAGGACGAGCACGAAGTGTTCATGTTGTGTTCGTGTGGTGTTGCGGTCGTGTAGATCGATCGCTTGTGGTTGCGGTTGTTCGATCAGAGTCGCGCATCGGAGCGTGGAGATGTCTTTGCATATGTGCAAAGAGTTCTCTTTGTACATTTAGTGTTTTATTCATGCTGTAATTTCTATGTATAATCACATAACCGCTTGTATTGAAGTCGATTGTAAATGTATTGTGGATTCATGATTGTAGGTTGGAATTGTCTTGCTTTTGCTACTCACGGAAATCTCAAGTGTCGATTTCCTTCAATTGGTATCAGAGCCAAGTTCTGTGATATTTCAAATTACAGATCTAAATCGAATGGTTTTTACAGTCGCGGTGGGTTTCTGCATTTGTAGTTAACCGTCTTCTGCATTTGTGGATGAATTGATGAATGTTTCGGGATTAAATTGCCTTTTTGTTAAAGCTTTCATTATTACAAAGTGTTAATTGTAAGGGCCCCTTCGTTTTTGGGCGAAATTAACTTTGCAATCGAGTCTGTAATTCGAAAAGTTCAAGTTCGTCGAGTCGTTCTTGATGAAGCTTCGGCGCATGGCGATGCATTTCTCAACAAAGAAGAAGATCTAGCGTTGATCGGATCGTGTAGCCTTAGGTAAACGATCGTTGGGATTTCACTAAGCGATCATTTAGATTTTTCGTTCTAGACGATCATGTAGTATTTTCTAATCGATCGTTTAGCTAATGCTAAGCGATGGGGTAAATCGTTTACCATATCGTGTAGCGTTGTTGCATAATCGCGTAAGCACTGAAGGTAGGCGATCGTAGTGGGAGCATGTGATGCTCATCATTTAGTAGAATGCGCATGCTAGACAATTGCGTAGTTAGCAAGCTTCATCGCTTAGTTACTACCTATGCAATCGTGTGTATGCGATACGTAGGCGCTGGCTATGCGATTGCTTAGGCGATGGTGTTTCGCGGCATCGTAGTCGCTTAGACGATCGTGAAAGGCGGGCATCGTGCGGAGCGCGCTAAGAAATCGTTTACTTCAGGCTTCATTGCTTCGTAAAGGTACACGATCGTGTAGTAATAACTAAATGATCGTTTGGATTTTTCTAGAAGATTGTATAGTACATGTTAAATGATCGTTTAACTCTGGGAGAGTTGGTAAGCGATAGAGCAAAGAGTTTGTTTTATCATGTAGACGATCGCGGGGTGCTTAGTACACGATGGATGGTTGAAGAAGCGATGCTTTGCCGAGCGGTTCAAGACCCGGTTCGCCTGTTTGAACTGGAGACTCCTTGTCTTTGTATAATTAGCTTTTCCTTTTTGAATTTTAAAGCAATTTAACCCGATTCATCAACTTTTATTGCTTATACATGTGATGTATGGTTCTTATATGTTAAAGTGTTTGTCATATAGTTAAAAACCCACCTTAGGTTATGCAATTACTCATGCATCATGATTTATAAATGTTATCATATTGCATGAAAAAATTACTTGAAAGAATGCACATGCATCATGAAATATAAGAGTTATATTTTGCATGCAGTGAGCATTATCATGCATCATCCTTTTATTATAAATGTTATAGTCTAAGGGTGAATGGAATCATATTTTGCTTGTTTCATTGCGGTTTTGTATAAGTGTTATATCAAAGAAGTAGCAATGAATGGACAATGCATTGAGCATGAAATTTAGGCCGTTTATAAGCGTTATGAATGCCTTACATGTGTTGGCTTCGCGTTGTGGTTATTTTCGTTTATAAGTGTTATAAAGGAAATTAGACCTAAAATCGATAATTCAGAGTTGCATGCGAACTTAAGGTGAACTAATTTTTTTAAAAGGGTTTTAAAATTGGATTGAGATAGACCGAAGTTCAGTGGTTCGAAAGAGTTTAGTAACCTAGATTAATCTTTTAAAATTGGTTTAATAGGATTAAATTGGTTGGCATAAAAGATTAAATTTGTTATGAATCTATCTATAAGGGACCTTTTGTCTAAGGCAGGTTATGGCCAGGTTGGGGTTCTTAAGTTGACAGAAATGTAACACCCCTACCTGGGAACCTACCTGGAAAGGTGAATTAGATAGATTTTCAACAAGCATGCGACGTTTTGGTCAAAAACTCCGTTAAAGAGTTTAATGGATGATGATCAAAAGTTGTTCAACTATCCCAGGTAAAAGTTACTCTTGGGAAAACCTAAAAGTCACTTAGTTAAAATCCTTAGCCGTGATTTTTTCTAAGTAAACTAAACCTTAGGTTATAAAATACTCAGTGGAAGGAGGAGGCGTATCAGCTATGTCTATGATTCCACTCACATTTCTCCCTGTATGTTCACACTGTGAGATTCATGCTTGGCCTCGAGATGCCCCAGGATGCATCTCCCTTCGGATGGTGTTTGCACGAGTCAATATCAAGGTGGATGGAGAGAGTATTTATAGTAAGTGGGTGAAGGGTGTGTGCTAGCATGTGTTATGGTCTCTGTAATTGGTTCATACCATGAGATCATTTTGTATGCCCGCGTGTCGCCTTCGGAGTGGCACCCTTCGGATGGGTTTTGTGCATTTGGTCAATATCAAGGTGAACTCTAGAAATGGATAGGGTCGCTTTAGGTTTTTCCCCAATCAGATTTTTTCCCTTCGTATTGGCCTTTTGGGACGAACCTCTAGGGCTTAAAATGGCGGGTCACACTTATGGGAGATTGTTAAGCAAGTAAATGAACTCTTGGCCAAATCAATGATGGCTAGTCGTTATAGGAACAAGAGTTGTTATGGTATTAATGACTGGTTGAGATATTCTCAGTTCAGAGGAGGGATAACTGACCTCCCTTCGGCGGCTTTTGTCCTAAACCTTTGAAGCGTCATTGCGAAACTAGATGTCACATGGGGTTCATGTTAGTTTTGCTAAAACCTTATTGGATGTTTTATTTTACAACGGGTATTTGCTTAAAACCTAACGTAGGCCAATAAGTTTTTTTTTTCAGCAGCTCGTTAGTATTTCCGTTTAAAGCTTTTAACAATGACCGATTATTTACAGTGGAAAGAATCATGTGAAACGAATTTCGTGGCGAACGACCTCCATCCTACTACTCTCCAAAAGAGGAAACAAGACAATAAATATGATTTATTGGTCTTGGAGACATGTCTGGTAGAGAATGATGATTCTGCCTGGATCCTCGATTCAGGTGCTACCAATCATGTCAGTTCCTCTTACCAAGGATTTAATTCCTGGCAAACATTGCCATAGGGAGAGATGACTTTTTGAGTTCATAATGGTGAGGTTGTTTTAGCTGTTGCTGTATGCAGACTGAAGTTATTTGTTGACAAGAAACGTTATCTGTTACTGGATAATGTTTTGTAGTTCCTCATATTAAAAGGAACTTAATCTCGATTTTTTGTCTCATTGAACAAGACTATATCGTCTCCTTTTCTGAGAATAAAGTGTATTTTTAAGAATGGAATAGAGATTGGTTCTGGTTCAATGGAAAATAACTTCTATGTACTAAGGCCGTTAGTGTTAAAATCCTTGTTTAACACTGAAATGTTCAGTATGGCAACAACAGCTAAAAGTCCAAAAGGTTTCTCCAAAGGAAAACACCCATCTTTGGCATCTAAGGTTAGGTCACATCAACCCCAATAGGATTGAGAAGTTGGTGAAAACTGGACTTCTAAAGAGTTTAGAAGAAAACTCCTTGCCGATATGTGAATCATGCCTCGAAGGAAAGATGATCAAATGACCTTTTACTGGAAAAGGTTGTAGAACCAAGGAAGCCTTGGAGCTTGTACATTCAGACCTCTGTGGTCCGATGAATGTTAAAGCTCGAGGTAGGTATAAATATTTCATTTCTTTCATAGATGATTATTCATGGTTTGGGTATCTCTTCCTAATGCCATGTAAGTCTGAAGCCCTTGACAAGTTCAAGGAGTATAAGGCTGAAGTTGAAAACTTGTTAGGTAAGAAGATAAAAACACTACAATCTAATCGTGATAGAGAGTATATGGACCTCCAATTCCAGAACTATATCGTAGAACATGGGATTGCATCCCAACTCTCAGCCCTTGGTACACCTCAGCAGAATGGTGTATCAGAAAGGAGAAACAGGACCTTGTTGGACATGGTTCAGTTTATGATGAGTTATGCTTATCTTCCAGACTTGTTTTGGGGTTATGCAGGGCAGACGACATGTTATCCTGAACAATGTTCCCTCGAAAAGTGTTTCTGAAACACCTATTGAGTTATGGAGAGGCCGTAAAGGTAGTTTACGCCACTTTAGGATTTGGGGCTATCCGACACATGTGCTAGTGACTAACCCAAAGAAGTTGGAACCGCGTTCGAAGGTTTTCCTCTTTGTGGGCTACCCCAAGGAAACGAGAGGAGGATACTTCTATGATCCAAGTGAGAACAAAGTGTTTGTTTCCACTAATGCTATCTTCTTGGAAGAAGATCACATGAGGGATCATAAGCCATGCAGTAAGCACATTTTACGTGAGATCTCTAGTGAGACTGAGACTGCTAAGGGTTCAATAAAAGTTGTTGAACAGGCCAACAAATTAACAAGAGTTGTTGAGATCGGGACGTTTAGTCAACCAGCTCAAGAGTTGAGACTGACTCGACGTAGTAGGAGGGTTATGAACCCACCGGATCACTACATGGGTTTTACTGAAGCCTAAAACGTCATTACGAATGATGGGGTCGAGGATCCATTGTCTTTTAAGAAAGCAATGGAGGATGTTGACAAAGATGAATGGATTAAGGCCATGAACCAGGAAATGGAGTCTATGTACTTCAACAATGTCTGGGAGCTTGTTGATCCAACTGATGGGGTAAGACCTATTGGGTGTAAGTGGATCTTTAAGCGAAAGAGAGGAGTAGATGGAAAGGTGCAAACCTTTAAGTCTAGACTCATGGCAAAGGGTTATACCCAGGTTGAGGGAGTTGACTATGAGGAACCTTTATGTCAAGACTGCCTTTCTGAATGGTAATCTTGAGGAGACCATCTATATGACTCAACTAAAGGGGTTCGTAGTTCCGAATCAAGAGCAAAGAGTTTACAGGCTTAATAGGTCCATTTATGAGCTGAAACAAGCATCTCGATCTTGAAACATCAGATTTGACACTGCTGTCAAGTCGTTTGGCTTTGACTAGAACGTTGATAAGCCTTGTATTTATAAAAAGATCGTCAACAGTTCAGTAGCTTTCCTGATACCGTATGTGGATGATATCCTCCTCATTGGGAATGATGTCGGATATCTGACTGACATTAAGAGTTGGCTAGCTGCCCAGTTCCAAATTATAGATTTGGTGAGGCACAGTATGTTCTCGGGATCCAAATCATTCAGGATCGCAAGAATAAACGGTTAGCCCTATCTCAGTCATCGTACATTGATCAAATGTTGATCAGGTACAGGATGTAGGATTCCAAGAGGGATTTGTTACCTTTCAGGCATGGAATCATTATGTCTAAGGATCAATGTCCTAAGACACCTCAAGAGGTTGAGAAGATGACACAGATTCCCTATGCTTCTGCTGTAGGAAGCTTGATGTATGCAATGTTGTGTACCAGACCCGACATTTGCTATGCAGTAGGGATTGTCAGTCGGTATCAGTCCAATCCAGAATTTGATCACTGGACGGCGATCAAGACTATCCTCAAGTATCTTCGAAGAACGAGGACTCCACTATGGAATCCGAATATGTAGCGGCTTGTGAAGCAGCTAAAAAGGCTGTTTGGCTAAGGAAGTTCCTTACAAATTTGGAAGTTGTTCCAAATATGGATTTTCCTATCACTCTTTATTCTGATAACAGCAGGGCTGTGGCAAATTCGAAGGAGCCTTGGAGTCATCGTCAGGGTAAGCACATTGAATGGAAATATCACCTGATCAAGGAGATTGTGCATCGCGGTGATGTGATAGTCGAGCAGAACGCATCAGAGCACAACATCTTGGTTTGAAATGTTCAAATTGACAAGAGGTATTTTGATTATATATGATATAATCGGTATGATGTATGAAATACATCTAGTGGAGGATTAATGTAAATGAGATTTACATTAAGTACCATGGAATAGAAAAAGAACTATGGTTTATATGTTTCATGAGATGAAATATTAAAACTATAGGTTATAAATATAGTATGATAAGTTGGTTATCATTTATATTTATAATAATATTAATTATTAGATAATTAATATTTTTTTCTTTTAAATAACCAAATGTAGTGGATGGTTATTGATCATGGTAACCGTGAGTTTAAAAGGAAATCGGTTTCCTATTTTGAAAAAGAAGTTTTACAAAAGTTTGAATAGATTTTAAGTTTTCTCCCCGGCAAAAAGAAACTCACGGAAGTCGTCAAGTAAATACAGATTTACTAAACGACGGCTGGGCTAGGTAAACTATCGTGCAGGTGCTAGCTAAACGATCGTGCAGTGTTTACTAAACGATCGTATAGCTTTGCTAAACGATTGCTGGCCCATGGTAAACAATCGTGTAGAATCGACCGAGCTAAACGATAGAGCTAAACGATCGCATAGCTTTTGCTAGACGATCACATAGCTTTATCTAAACGATTGGGCATCAACCTATAGATAGGTCTCTGACATCTCCCGCTTGCCCAGTCGTGTACGCAATCACTATTTCCTCCGTTCGTCTGCCTCACACCAAGTCTGAACAGAGGTCACTCTAGATTCTCACACCGAGAATACCAAGGTCACCTTGTTGGTGGTGTCAGACTCAACTCGACATTGTCGAGGTTTTTCGGGTGCCGTTTGTGGTGCTTTGGAGGAGTCCATTCGTGGTGATGCGGACGAGATCGTGACCGAGGAGATTGTTGAGGACGAACGTGAAGTGTTCATACTGTGTTCGTCGGTATTGCGGTCGTGTAGATCGAGCGCTTGTGGTTGCGGTTGTTCGATCAGAGTTGCGCATCGGAGCATGGAGACATCTCTGCATATGTGCGTAGAGTTCTCTTTGTACATTTAGTGTCTTATTCATGTTGTAATTTCTATGTATAATCGCATAACCGCTTGTATTGAAGTCGACTGTAAATATATTGTTGATTCATGATTGTAATTTGGAATTGTCTTTCTTCTGCTGCTCACAGAAATCTTGAGTGTCGATTTCGTTCATAGTTAATGAATGTTGATTAATCTAATTAAAGAGTTTATTGATTAATTTTGTATCATTGAAGTTTCTAATCTATAGGTCCATAAGACCCCATTGTTAGCTCACTAAGGATAAACACAAGGAAGAATTATTTTTGGAATAATTGGAATTGTACAAATTATTTAAAGGAATTTAAGGTTTTTGTTATACTAATATGATTAATATAAATTATAATGTATATTTATATATTATATGGTTAACTATGAATATGATTTATAATTAAAACTATATGATGCGTGAGAGATAAATATTTGAATTTGATTCAAATATCATTTATATGAATAAGATTTCTATTAAAACTATAAGTTGAAATTTAATGTGAATATGATTCATATTAAAACTATAAGTTATAAGATAGAGTTGCATTTAATATGATTAGAATGCATATTATATGGTCTATTAATTAGTTAATTAACCATATATATATATATATATTATATTATTGACATTTTTTTAATTAATATAATTTCATAACTTCCTTATAATGGGAATTATTGCACGAGTACATGTGAGGGAGTTATTGTAACTCCCTCTACTTCACTCTTCCTCTTATATGTGCTTTGTTAAAATACAGAGTGGTGGAGAACATAGACTCTATATTTTTTTCAAAAGAAAATATCCCAAAAACAAAAAAACTCTTTCATCTTCTATCACACCTCCTCCCGGGTTTACCTCTTACCCAAAAAGAGGCGTGAAGACAACAGATATCACTATTTCATAACATCCATTGCCCACTCTTACTAGTTTTCTTTAAAACAATAAATTTCGCAGCGAAAAACTTAAAGAAAACAACTTGAAATGCAACTCTTTTAGGAAACCAGTTTACACATTTTAAATAATTTTTACAATAGTAGTCCCATCCTGACTATGAACTTTATTCTAGTAACGATCTACCTCGTGGCAGACCTTGACCACTCGCCACAACCAGGACTCTTCTGCTACCTACAAGGAAGACATGAAAGTAAAAATGTGAGCTTTAAAGCCCAGTGAGTGGAATCACAGTTTTATGTCTATTTCAACTTATAAACATCTCAACATATCATAATATGAGGTCACTATGCAAACCTCCATCTTGAATGAAGCGTTTCACAACCCTACCTACACACACGGTAGATAGTCAACATTCACATTTAAATCATTCATAACCCTAGGTGAACATAAATCCCCCTTTTATGGGCTCTGAAGCTAGGCCCATCGACCCTCTGACCATCCCATGCAAGGTTCCTCCCACAGGCTCAGGAACTAGACTTCTCAGTCCCCTGACCATCTAGTGAGATTCTATCTCAGGCTCAGGAGCTAGGTTCGTTTCCCCCCTGACTATCCCGACCCCTTGCTCTCCTCATGGTGATGAGCATTCATTCATAACAATAGCATATAATTCAAAATATGCTAAAAGACTAAGATAGGAAACAACTCACAGTGATCTGTTGGGATTGCCCTTCCCTCCCAATTCACCTGGTTTCCCCTGGCCTCTTGTTAAACCCTATTTCAGATTCATTTTGGATTCTAGATTTCTCATTATCCCAAACCATATCTCAAAATACTTCCTTCTACAATTATGTTTAGAAATTCCTTAACTTGCTTACCTTAAAGTTTGGCCCTGAAACTCCCTCTCAAGACTTCGAAGTCTTAAGTTTTCTCCACTTGGCCTTACTGTCTCTTTTCCTGTGAACACCTCTCAGTTTCCTTCAATTTTGATAGCCTTAAACATAGAATTTTCTCATAATAGCCCTCATACATAAACTACATTCAATTTAAAAGCTTTTGAACCAAGAAGTATCTAATTTGCACGAGTAGTTTGGGAGAACTCTTTGTTTGAACTTAGTGCTGCTGTCTGTCCGCATAGCCTGTACAGCCTTTGTGTCCTTTGCTTTGATCAACGCAACCTTTCCTCTGCCTCAATGCAAGGTTCCCTCCAAATTGCTCTCAACCTCTCCTTTTAAGTGATTCTCGAAGTGCACATGTTTTTGTGAACTAAAGTGAAGTCTTCAGCCCTATTTATAGGTGTTCCCACTTCACGTGGTGTTGACACCTCCTGCTACCTACATTCCCAGGCGTCCACTACTTAAGTTACCAACGACATCCTTTGCCACCACTAGATTGAAGTGTCTGCTTCTCCTTCATCCAACACAATCAATTCTGTTAGCATGCATTCTCCTTCGCCCACCTCAAATTTCATGGACTTCAGACATCCCTTTGATTTCCACATGTCCGGTTAAGTTCAATAGCCCATAACTCTCTCATCACCGCATGCTCTTCATTGCCGCAAGTCACAATTTTTAGCACGTGCATTCATCCATGTCATCGCATATGTCACTCGCGCTAACTTTGTCATATGCGCCCACATGCTCTCGGATGTTTTTGGCGCATTGTTCAGGCTTAGTGCATCGCACAACATCATCGCATAGTTAAGCTTTGTAAATGCATGGTTAAGTCCTTCAGCACAAACTTTTTTCTCTGCCGTAACTCCTAGCCAACAACTATATGCGCCCAACATGTTTCTCATGTCCCACCTAACCATATGCATTCAACTAGCTTCCCCAAGGCAAATGCTTAGTCCACATGACGACATTCTCGTTCCTTGCCTTATGATTGATGCATACCCTATAGATCATCTCAAAGCACCTTCAAGGCCTAAGGCTTGCCTTGCCATCGCCTAGCCTCTTCCTAACGCATAGCTCATGACTAATGCAAGCATGTCTTTATTGCTTGCCAACGGCCATAGCCACTTGCACAAGACCAATGCATTCCCATCTAACCTCGTAAGCCTTGTGTACCGCAAGCCCTACCAATGCATACAACACATATACGTCCATCGTAGCTTGGCCCATTGCCTAGCTCATCGCTTGCTGCCCCAGCACTTGTTGCCTTACTCCAATGCATAGCTCTAGCGCTCAGTGCCTTGCACTCAACGCCTATACTGGTCCACACACACACCTAGCCTCGATCATCTAGCTTTTTGCCCATCGCATAGCTCATCGTCTAGCGCTCTCACTCTCACTCATTGTCTAGCGCTCATGCTTATCGTCTAGCACCTACGCTTATCGTCTAGCACCCACACCCATCATTTAGCGCTATCGTATAGTCTCACAAGCAACTATATGATCATTCGCGCACACGCTCTAACGCCTAGCGTCTGCGCTCATGCACAACCAAATGCATCCTTGCTTGCGCCTGGTCCGTCCTCGTCACTCGATGGCTCTTCCTCGCTGCTTGCTCACGCAACCTCTTGTCTTCCCAATGTATGAGCAGTTTTTGTCATGCCAACACCTACCTTATGCCAACGCTCGGCCAACATACTTGTAACGTGATTTGTATGTATGATATTCAATGCTCATGATGATGCGATACTACTACTATTTATGCGTTAATTAGAGATGCTCAAGTAGTAAGCCCTACATTGTCACAATTTTCCTTACGAAGGAACCAAGTGTAATTCCACCGCAAGTTTCTCGGTGTGATCCGAGGTCAAACACGGGAAAGTGGTGTCGGTTATTGCAGTATGTTCATGGTATATGCGACCGAGTTTTTCAATTCTTTATAAAAAGTGTGTACAGTATGTAAATTACAGTAAAATAAAGGAAAGCAGTAAGATGCGATAAAACATGAAAATACAATAAACCTAAACTAGATGTTACAAGATACAAAGTTTATGTGCAAGATACTAGGATTAAGGCTGGCTGTGAAGGTTGTGCAAAGATGTGGAATGCGACGCAAGTCTTGTGAAAAGATTAGAAAGAGAAAGATAAGTATTACAAACAACGCAAGTTCTTAATCGAATTGATGGTACAAATACTGTTCCGCTCTTCTCTTGGTGTACAACTTTCAGTGATCGACCGCGTTTCCCACATGTCTGTGGTGAAACAGAGTCTAACGTAATGAACGCAAGGTTGCTTCCATGTCTGGAAGTACTACTTGCTTTAGTTAGCGCACTCTTCTGACCTTCTCTCGATAGATCAGAATGACATCTTTACTTCTGCTCTCACAAGTGAAGATGCCGTCTAGGATTCTTTAGCTAAACGTATTTGATAACTTTAATACATATTAAGTTCTTGGTGATTCATATTGCTCATCAAGAGATTAAGAAAACATCATGGTGAAAGTGACTAATGGATGAACGGAAATAGACAGAGAATGGTAAATGAAATCTATCGAAACATTTAATATTTCTAGTAAGTGTTTGATACATGATGTGTGAATGTAGAGATAAAGAAAATATGGAATACAGTGAAAGAAAGATAGAACAGATACAATCAGGTGCCAATGTCTTGGCACAGATTCAATGGAGATCTGCTTGCTGGATGGGATGGTTTTGATGGCAGGAAGAGCTTCCCTCTCAGGCTTGCTCCACCGGTAGTAGGGGTCTCTGCATAGAGCTTTGATCGGGTATACAGCTGGTCAGATCTGAGATTTACCTCTCGACCTTATCTCTTTCTCTTCCCGGATTTCTTCTTTTCAGTACTCAGCTCAGCATTTTTCTCTCTAAAATCTTACAACACTTAGCCTAGTATCAAATAGCATAATTTTCTTTAAATTCGCTGGGGTATTTATAGAAGCAGATCCTTTGACTCCGGCCATGTGGTCCCCACTTGATGGTTATGGTAATTCTGCAGATGAAGGGATATTATTCCTTCTGTTATGCAATCAGACCATCAATTCTACACAACCGTTAGTTGTACACGTGTCTCAATCCTCCACTTTCGCGTTGCTCAGTTGCATCTTTCGATCATAGGTTCGCATGTAGTGTTTGTTTTTTTTACCGCATGCGGTCGTAGCATAGCTTTGGACCGACTATCGCATTGCACCGTTACTTCGGTACAATTGGCGCATTGATTAGTTTCTCATGAGCCTTGAGCGCAAACGGTGACTTGGTCTCCTGCAAAACAGAGTAAAGTTTGGCTTGTCCTCCATCTTTTTGGTGTTAGTGGGTGTAATTGCAAACATTTATAATTATTATCATACTAAGTTAATTTTCATACACTTGGCGCATAATTACTAACTTTTAGCCGCAATATTTAGATAAGATGGCATAAATAACTTGTATTTCTACAAGTTATCAACATCCACCATGGTTTGACTCATTGCTTGATGTCTTGGCCGCACACCCTATACCAACACATAGTCCTCCACGCGTTTACCTCTTAGCCAACATGACACCCTTCAATGTCAAGACCAACGCATAGCCATCTTTCACCATGCACCCATGCCTCACAAGCCTCAATGCATAGTTGTCCTAGGCTTCAATACTTAGTCAAATTTTCACCCATTAAGCCTTAACTTAAAGCTATCCAACGGTTACTCATGGTACTTATGTCCATGGATTGGCCTCACATCTATGCATTATGAAGGTTTATCCTATGCGTCCAAGCCTCCACTTCAACACCAAGCTTATTCTTAGGTTCCATACAACCTTGCACATTCTTTGCAAGTCTTAGCCACTCATACTCGAAGCCCTATGCGTTTAAGTTACCTAACACCCACGCATGCCTAATTTTGTACTTAGCCAATTTTACCACCTTACTTAATCATCCTTAGGTGAGGGTATCACATCTTCTCTATACAACCATTCCCTCTCCCAATGACCAAGAGAGAGCCCAGACATACTTCTTTCGTTCCTGAGAATATCAAGGTGTTCGATGTTGGGTTTTATGTCCTAAGAACTCACAGTTTGTAAAATGATAAACATTTTCTATTATCAATATACTTGTTATTGATCTTATAAATTGTATGAAAGTCTAAATTCAATAAACTAAGACCCATAACTATTGTATGAGTACTTAAACTTTATATGGAGACATAAGAGTGGATCGGGTTCGAGTAAATAGTCAAAATGATCTATGGTACATGAATGAGGTTGGGTACCTTATTCTGGTAACACCATTGGATGCGGCCTACTCTGTAGTTATTACAAAGAGTTGTAAAGAGCTACATATGATGTGGTTCTAATTTGTACATGTTATGACATGAGGAGTGGGGGCGTCCTATGCAATGAGTTTGTATAAGATCCGGACCAAGAAATAAGTCACTCTTACTTTATAATGTTGTTTACTATTTAAGACTGACTATTTCACCTAGATGACCTAGGTAACTCGATCTTAATCCTGAGCTAACTATTTATTCGGGATTGCCTTTAGATTTGCATAGTTGAGGGTTGGCTCAACAGCACCGGCTTAATAAGATTCCCATTTTAGGGGTAAGATCGGATAGATAGCTGGGGACATAGGGTGCAAGACGGAGTTAATGCCTACCTGATTTAGGGATAGAAGAAAGGTTGTTCTCTCAAGTACTGAATCCAGGTCTTGAACAAGGGGCCCCACCCTCTCACTGGGCTGAGAGAGTTTGGTTTGGTGATTGGATCACAAACCAGTTGTTCTCACTGGGCTGAGAGAGGATTAATAGGGACTTGAGGAATAAGATGTAATCTCGGGGGTAAAACAGATATTTGACCAAGCCGTTATTACGAACAACCTGTGAAGGGTCGACTTGCTGATTATGGTTAAATCATGTGGACATAATATATCTATAGTGAGGGGAATGCAACTATGGGCTTTAGTGGAATGACTCATTAGTTAATGAATGAAGATTAATCTAGTCTAATGAGTTTAGCCAATTAATCTCGGATCGTTGGAGCCCATGATTTGTAGGTCCGCGAGGTCCCCTTACTAGCTCGTAACGGACTAGCTCTAAAATAGCGTGATAAGTTAATTTAAAACGTTCAAATTAGAATTAAGAAATTTAGTAATTATATGAGATATAATTATGTTTAATTTTATAATTAAACGGTATAAGAGAATTTATATATTTAAATATGATTTAAATATATAAAGATGGATATGTGTTAAAATTAATTTAATATTTGATATTAAATTAATTAAGTTTTATTTATTAATTAATTTATTTATTAATTAATTTTTCATTTTTAAAATCAAATAGATTTATTAAATCAAATTTTGATTTTTAGATAAAATTGAAAAAGAAAACAAAAACGCATTTAAATGGAAAAATGAATTCTTCCATTATCCATCACTTAACTAGCTCACTCATGAAGTAACCATTTGGCCTTGTATTCTCCAAGCATGAGCTGCAACACATGCAGCTCTTCTCTTTGCATGTTGATCTGCAATATAATGAGAAGATTGGAGTGAAAATCGGGCATGCAATCAAAAGGTTTTTGAGAGAAAAACTGGTTTGAAGAAAGGTTCTTCAACCTTGTTGCAACAGTGAACTTTTCTCCTTCATCCCTTGATTCAAGCATGTTTTGAGTCCCACAACTCAATCTAGAGCACCAAGAGAATAGTGGGGAAGATCTTGAGGTGGTCTACAACAAGATATGGAGAAGATTGCAGCTGGAGATGGAGCTTTGAAGAAATTCTTCAAGAGGTATGTCTTGAGACTCATTTTTTTGCAGAAGTATGCTTTATATTATGTCAAAATTAGTGAATTTGAATGCTTAGATGATCCTTGTTCTTCCACTGCATTTGATACAATCCTACATTCGAGTGGTGGTGTCCAAAAGCTTTTTCGTTGTCATGTTCGTGCAGAGAAAATTTCAAGATCCATTGGAGTGGAATTATGTAAAGAAGAAATCTACAAGGGTGAGTTCTTCTTTTCCCTCATTCTCTCTAGAAATGAATGCCTAAAGATTAATCGTTTATCTTCCTCACTATGAATGTTGCTTCTCGGCTTTTCAATGTTTGTCAAATTGATTTCAATTGCACTGTGTTTATACGCTTTCGCGAGGAATTCAATTCCTTCAATTGGTATTAGAGCCAAATCATACAATTTGTTTTTCAATTTGAAGCAAAAATAAGAGAAGGTGGGCAAAATTCTACATTCTGAATGTTGAGTTTTGCAAATAGATGTTTCAAATTTTGGCACTAATTTTACTGCTATAATTTAATTAAAGTTGTAAAGGCCTGTTGTTTTTTGTCATTTAAATTATGCTATCGAGTTTGTAAGTCCATGTCTTGAAGATTGGCAAACATTGCTAAGGATTGAGATCAAGAATAGAGCACAAGGAAAGAAGAATGAAGTAGAGCATTGTATTTTGTGTTAGAGCATAAAACACAGTGTGTGATGTTGTGCTTTACGCTGAGGCACAGAAACCCTAACATAGCTACACTCGGCAACAACATTTCGATGTTGAGGCCGAGTGTAGCAACACTGTGTGAAACGTAGCGTTACGCTATGACAACTTTCTAGGCCAGCATAGCTACGTTGGGTAGGAGCGTTGCTACTCTCCGAGCAGTTGACGCTACCGTGAGGCAGTTCCAGATCGTAGGTTCGAGCCTGGCTGGAGTAGTTTTGCCTATTTTGTCTTGAACTTTGTAATTTTATTTATTTTACTTAATTAAATGTATATAATGTTTTATTATATTGATTAAATTAATTTTTTAGTGTGCCAAAATTTGATTTATTTTGCTATTTATTTAATTTATGCATTTGATGTATGATTAGATAACATATGTTGTATAAAGTATGTCATATAGTTTTAAAATCTCACCTTAGGATAAACATTAATCATGCATCATATTTTATATAAGTGTTACATTATATAGTTGCATGATCTTATAAGCATGCACATGCATCATATTTAATATAAATGTTATATTATATAGTTTTATGTTTCATGAAATATATACATGCATCCTACTTTAATATAAGTGTTATATTATATGTTGAACATGTATTATTTTCATTAGTAATTTATGTAATGGTTATATTACATGATGAAAATGGTGATGCATTGAGCACGACATTACTTAGTAAATATAAATGTTATATTTGATTAATGGCATTAGATGCATGTTATAGGTTTTAATATTTCATTAATTTAGAAAGTTTTAAATTTAATGAATTAGATTAAAATATATAATCAAGAGTTGCATGCAAACATAGGTCTTAATCAATTTTAAATTGTTTACAATTAATTCACTTAGACTTATGTTAAAAGTATTTCTAATATGATTAGGAATATGCAATCTTTTATTTTTCCTTTTAATAGGATTAACATGAAACAAAAAAAGATTAAAATTACAAAATTTTTATTTAATAAGGGACCTTAGGAAGGTTCTGTCTAAGAATTGGGATATTTAAGCTAACGAAAACAATATGCAATAAATGATTATATTTATTAAAATTTTTAATAAATAATAATCATATATTGTTAAAATCTTTAATATAAATATTATATTGAGTAAATTAAGAATGACTTAGTTAAATTAATTAGCCGAATTTACCTAAGTTAATAAACCCTAGGTTCAGATTCATGCTCGGCCTCATGATGTCGTGAGCACATCCTCCATTAGGAAGGTATTTTATGGATAATGATATAGATACTAATTATCGATATGAATATAGGTATGAAGATATAGATGATTGATACTGATTATTTATATTAAGTATCGATATGGATCTAGAAAGAAAAAGAAAAGATGGTGTGATGTTCTGGACACATCCTCTCTTAAGAAGATATTTTATAGATAATGAGGCGAGTTCTAGATTAAGTGATTACGTATGTAGGTGTCATTACGAACGTGACCTAAATTTTGATTACGAATGGGTAAACATGATGTAGTGAAAAATAGAAAAGATAGAAAAGAGAAAAGTGATTAGAGAGAGAGAGAGAGGGGGGGGATGGGGGAGGGTGCATGAATGAAAGAAAAGGAGATGGGATAGGATAGGGGGGAAAGTAGTTTTGTGGAGAACGCCCACGGTTTTTGTTTCCTTAAATAATTGGGAGAAGAAACAGAAAGATTTAGTACTGCTGCCGTGTCATTATTCATTATTCATTATTACCAATAACTTACGCGTACGTTTCTCTTATCATTTCATTTTACCGAACGAACACAGCGCCTGCCATCTCGGCCCCACACGCTTCCCACTCGTTCAAATCATTTTTATGGTCCTTTTTGCGTTAACATCCACACCCAAATTTGAATAAAAAATATATATTATTTTTAAAAATATTATGTAATCTTTTTAAATCTTATGTTAATTTATTATATATTTTATAAATTTTCTCTACTGTTCTTTCTTAAATCTTATATCAAAATTTACCCGATCTTTCAAATCTTAGGTACAATCTCAAATTTTGGACTAAAAATTGATAGTCTAAAGATATTTTCTTTTTGGAATCTCAATCTCGATGAAAATCGAGATCTCTCAAATCTTACTTAATATTTTTCAAAATTTAAAAATTACACTACTATTGCTCTAAGAGGACCTTTAATATTAATATTGTTGTTTTCAAAACTTATTAAAGAAATATTGTTGTTTTGAAACTTATTAGAGAAATATTGTTGTTTTGGGATTTTGAGGCTAGAAGTTGAGGGTTGAGGATTCGATTAATGTAGAGGTCGAACGTTGAGAACTTGACAAACAAAAACTTGGAAACAATACGTAAATTAGGGTTGTCGAGGGTTAAAGTTTCGACATACATAAGTCGAAACTTGAACCCTCGACAAGGAAAAGAAAATCTCGCTAATTTTGTGATGAGGATCTCGCTCTAGAAGAGAATCTCGTTAATTTTGTATATTAGGTTGTCGAAGGTTGAAGTTCTGGCATACATAAGTCAAAACTTCAACCCTCGACAAAGAAGATAAGTGGGTGAAGCAGATTGTAAGAGATAGCGAGATTGAAAGCGAGATTGTAGGAGAGAGCGAGATTGAGTCTGCCACATGGATTAAGTGGTCAACTAGTCAACTGACGTGGTCTGCCACATGGAAATCGTCTTCACTTTATTTACTTTCCATAAGTCTGAAAAAGTACATATATATCACCATGCTGCCCCTGCTCCGATTCCCCTACACGATTCCCTGCATGCATTGACTGACTGATTGACATATCGTCAGCAACTTCAATAAAAAGTATAAATTTAATTCAACCTATACCGCATGAAGATTACTGGATCACGCACCCTAATATGCCCGTCTTACATCCTGATCCATCGTTGTGAAAACCTGGTAGACCGAAAAGTTCACGTTATCACAACAAGATGGATTGGACAGAACCAGCCACTCGATAACGATGTAGATTTTGTAATCAGTTAGGACATAATCGAAGGAAGTGTCCTTTATTACTAAGACGGGCTCCAAATAGTTAGGGATTGAAAAATAAATAATTTTTTTATTATATATTCATTTTAGTGTATATTCAATTTTTTTATTATAATTTATTGTATATTCAATTTTTTTATAATAATCTATTATATATTCAATTTTTTTTATTGTAATTAATAAAGTTTTACATAATTTTTTACCCTCACACTTTTCTCTATTATAGTCAATTTTAATTTTTTTTTTTTTTCAGATCATGGCTTTAAACCCAGGACCTGTTGATCCCGATGTTTTGTACGACCAGTCCATTCATCGATCATATGTTGTATAGCGAGATCGTACTACTGAAGAAATATCTTGCAGGCGTCGAGAGGCAGTTCTCCAACGCACTATCTCGTTCCACCCTCGAATACTACTGCTACTACGTACATCTGGATTCTATGGAGTTGCTAGATTAGAATTTATTAGTTGGACTGGCATCTAATCACAGTCTTGGTCGAGAGATGGAGGCCCGAGACGCATACATTCTATATGTCTGTTGAAGAGTGCACTATCACTATACAAGACATAGAAGTGTTGTTGGGGTTACCTGTTGACGGTGAGCCGGTCACCGAAGTGATGTACGATGACTGTTTAGAAGTTTGTCAACTATACCTCAGTGCGACCCCACCTGCCGACAAGATTAAAGGATCGAGGTTAAGTTTAATATGGTTAGGAACATAATTTCATGAGCTCACAAATGATGCAGACGAGGAAACCGTCATAAGATATGCACGAGCATATATACTACAAATGATGGGTGGAAGTCTGTTTTCAGATAAATCAAGTCATTTTGTTCACTTGATGTTCCTGCACTGTTAGCTAACCTCCATGATGCGGGGCGGTATTCGTGGGGTGGAGCATGCTTAGCATGGTTGTATAGACAACTATGCAAAGCAACAAGACCTGAGATTCGAGAGATAGCTAGGCCTCTCATACTTTTACAACTATGGGCTTAGGAGCGATTTCCAACAATGGCTCCACAGCTACAACATGTTAATGACGCTCAGTTAGTTGGACGAGCCTACGGTTCTCGGTATGTTGTTTTAATTCAATTTAATTTTTATATCACTGATCTAGTTAATTTAAATTCTAAATTATCAATTTAAAAATTTAGGTGGAGAGACAAATTTTGTGTGACTAGGATAGCCACACATGTAGTCAGCCAATATAGTTACATGTTTGATCTGCTTCAACCTATACAGGTACATTACACTAAACCTAATTGATTATTTTATTCACATTTTTATTGTATTTTTCTTTAATATTCTCTAATATAATATTTTGTATTTCAGGTTATTTGGGAGCCGTACAAAATTATTATGCATACTTTGCCTAATTTTTGTACGAATGGTCAAAACATATGGCAGACGATGAGTCCTCTCATATGTTTTCACATTGGTGAGTGGCATCTTCCTAATAAGGTGATGAGACAATTCGATTTTCAGTAGGATGTCCCACCTTGTAATACTGAACCCGGCAAGATATTGACCTAAGGACTGGAGATTGGTCCAAAAAAGTTGCACATTTGGTAGTGCGATGGCACTATTGTGCAAGGTTTATTGCAGTGGGGGTTTCTCTTGAACAGTTTGACACAGATGTCACTCAGAACATATTCATTGGTATAATAATATCACAAGGCGCTACGTCACTCGTCCAGAAGCAGTTGTGGGTCATCTAGTAAATGAATGAATATTATCTAATTATTTTTAATTTAAATTTATTTTAAATATTGTCTAATTGTTTTATAATTCACAGAGATCAAACAACAGTAGACTCCGTGAGGTTGCGAATGATCCGAACCAGGTTCTTACTATATGTAGTGACAACCAAAACTATATGGAGGAACTTCATTATATGTACGATATACCTATTGTTCCTCCACCAACTCCTAAACGTAGAGGATCTGTTCGGGAAGAGGATGAGTTTGATAAGGTTGCACATAATGTGGAAGAGTTGCCCCCTATGATGCAGACACAGAGTCAAACTGATTATGTTAGTCCGATGATGATGATGCCAACATTTGGTTCAGGACATTATGACTCAAAGGCTGGTCCTTCGTCTTCATACGTGCATGGACATGGTCGGGGTCGTGGAGAGCATAATGAATATTTATATTATGAAGCGTCTGCAGAGGTACCGGGGCAACATCAAGAAGAACCCGAGCAACCTCAAGTTCGAAGTTGACGACGACAACCAGCTTGAAATCGATGACGTCCGCCTTGTGGGACGCATTGATTTTTGTAATTATTTTTATATAAATGAAATATTTAATTTACATTTTTTTATTTTTATGAGTTATTATTTTTTTAATTTATTATTTTTAGAGTTTAAATAAAATAATAAAATATTTTTAGAAATTGTTTTTATAAAATAGAAAATAAAAAAAAAAGGAAGAAAGAAGAAGGTGGAATGTGTAATAATTAAAAAAGAAAAAAAAAAAGAGGGAAATTTGTACGGTATTCTCGCTCTCTATCAAAATCTCGCTATTTCGCTCTTGCTCTCGCTCAAAACATCACTCTCTCAAAATCTCGCTCTCTCTCCTAATCTCACTCTCGAATTTGATTGGAAAATTCAGTAGCAATAAGAAGGAGATTCATTAGCTCGTTATTTAGTCAGACTTGATGAGATGACAGAATCCGTAAAAATTATTCAACAAGCTTTGGAAATTCCAGGGGGACCTTATGAAAATTTAGAAATACGATCTTTTGATAGAAGAAGGTCTTCAGAATGATAACTAGACTCAATAATAATGTTAGGAAGGTCAAGGTCAAGGATTCAAAGTTCGACGTACAAATGAAAGGAAGGTCGAGGGTTCAAAATTCAACTTATGTAGGTCGAATTTTCAACCCTCGACTTATTTTTTAAAAAAAAACAACAATATTTTTACAAATAGTTTGAAAACAACAATATTTTCCTAAATAGTTTCTATAAGGACAATATCCTTTTAATTTTCCCGCTCTAAGATCCATTTTGAAAAATTAAATTGGATAATTCGTAAATTTATTTAGAAATTTAGATAATTTTGGAAAGAGATATTGTACTAAAGATTAGGGGTATATATGGGTTGGCTTGGTATTTTTTGGACCAACCTGAAAATTCAGATGGGTGATTAGCTAGTCAAATGACTGTTTTAAACCCAACCCAGGTTGTTAGGTTATAACTTATTTTTTTTATTTTTAATAAAAAATATGTAAATTTATATACAACACATGACTAATAACTAATATCTCATAAAATTAAGATGCTAAATATCAAATATCTATGATATTTATTGTAAACTTTAAACAAAGACAAATGTCATAACAATTTTAAAATAAAAATATTTAAAATTAAAAAATTAATCAATACAACAAAATCAAACTTTAAATAAAGAGGAATATATATATATATAAAATTCAGGTTGAGTTGAACTCAAATTTTTTTTAGCCAACCCACAACCCAACCCAACCCAATAAAAATAGAAAAATTCAACCCAGGTTGGGTAGTCTGTTGTTCGGGTTGTCGGGTTATTTGAACACTCCTACTAAAGATGTGAAAGTTTGGGTAAGATTTAATATAAGATTTGAAAAAGATTATTAGAAAAATTTGAAAATATATAGTTATTGGTATAAGATTTGGAAAGATTACATATTATCTAGAGAAATTTTGTGGATCTTGTTGTTCATCTAGAGATAAATTTCACCAAGAAATCCAAAAGAATTAGTTTAAATATAAGATGAAAAAGTTACTTTTTTTTTTTTAATTCTAATCTCGGTGTCAATTTTGACTGAAAAGGATCGAAAAAATTATTCCAACGAATTTTAAAATAATATACTAGTTGTAAAGGGAGGAAACAATTGAAGATTTCTTTGTGACAATTTCCCTTCTATTTTCATTTTTTTCATTTTTTTTTTCCCTCTGGTTTTGTTTCTTTTTAGCCTTTAACCTTTTCCTCCCATTAAGGATTACATTATTATAATGTATATATACACATTACAACACAAAAATACCATTTTCACTTTGGTACTTGGGGCACATTTATATTAAAAAAAAATAAGTTTTTTAGTACGAAGAGTTGTTAAGTTGGAAGAGTGATACGTTTGAGAGTTAAATTTGATATGTCGATAATCACTTTTCTTTTAAAATTGTGATATTTCACCGTGATGAGAAAGTAATATTTGATAAACATCCAAAATCATATTAAATTTAGAAGGTGGTTTCTAAATGATTTTTGTTGGAGTGATTTTCTTTTTTTAAAAGACTATTATTACATATTAAACCATTCTCCATTTTGTCTTAAGATTTTGAGAAATTTTATATATTTTTTAAATTTTCGTTATTTTTAATTTTATTTCTCTCTAATTTTTACTCTCTTCCTCATTTTCTCTTTAATGTTTTAATAATTTTTATCTCTAATTTTTATTTTATTTTTTAAAAAAAATTTCTCACATTTTATCTCTCCAATTATTTTTAACTCTATAATTTTTCTATATCTAAATTTTTATCTCTTCAATTTTTTACCTCTTTTTCTAACTTTTTGCTTGTAAATAGTTTTGTTCATCACTCTTACATTTTTTTTTGTCTCTTTAAAGTTATTCCTATAATTTTTTTGTCTCTCCCAACAAAAAATTTGTGAAACTTTATTTTACTATCTTCGAACTCTAGCCATCTCTATTAAATTTCTCTCTCTAAATTTTTTTCCTCTCTAAATTTCTCTTTTATCTCCAATACTTTTTCTCTCTTAAAATTTCTTCTCTTATAACTTTTGTCTACAACCCTCTAACTTTTCAATCTCAAATATAATATATTTTTTAGTAACTTGATGATTCTAAAATTACCTTTAAACATAAAGATTAATCATTTACAAATACTTTTAATTAAATTAAATCGCTTATATAAGTATGGAACCAAATGTTGGCATGATTTAGAATACTTCTACAAAATTAATTATAATTACATAATTGTACTTAAAATACTTATTCTATAAGTCAAACCCAAACATGCCCTTAAATCATTGAAAATCAATTTTGCTTATACGAACATCACTTTTGAAAATATAGAATCGAAAATTAAAATGATGATATGAAAACCACTTTTCATAAATCACTTATTAACAAATCAATTTGATTAAATTTGTTAATTCTTAAATCGCTCCTAAACATGGCGTTACTTCCCTTGAACACCCAACGATTTGAATCTAGTTTATATACTTTTTAGTGAAAATTTAATTAGTTATTACAATTCGTTTGTAGTTAACTTTTGTTAAATAAATCAATGACTTTACATTTTCTTTCAAAAAATTTCAGAAACATATTAACATTGTGCATTTTATTTTATGAAATTTTGTTTATTATCTCTTTATTTTCAAGTAAAATTTAAAGTCACGTTTACACCAGTTGAAAAATAATCCATCATTGGTAATGTAAAAAGTAGATCTCAGTTGATTAGTTTTGTTATTGTTTATCTGCTTTCAATGATTATAATGCGACGTGGGGTCCGCTTTAAAATTTGATCAAATCATATAATCTGATTGAGGAATAAAAAGTGTTCAATCTAATTACGGTTGAAAATGTGAGATCACTACTTTACCATTACCGTTACCATTACAGATATTATTACTGTAACAGTATGAAAATTATGAATTTGCCACATTTATTGTTACCTTTACACTGTTACTATTACAATTATTGTCAGGATCAAACAATAACGTTAACAATAAAATGTGACAGATTCATAATTTTAGATAAACATGATAAAAAACAATTCAAATGTGTTTGCGATTCAGGCCTATTACGATTCATCTATCATTGAAATCTCATTTCGATTATATCCGTTTTTATTATGATTTGATAAACGTGGTTTAAGTTCAAATTAATGAAGAAGACTAATTTCTCCGATTAAATCTATGGGTGATTGCAGTTGCTAAAGTAAAAACAACAAAAAAAAATGAAGACAGTGAAAATTAAATGCCAAGAAAAATGAGCAATCAAACAAATGATTGAATTTTACTTAGCATCTAATTTAGAGGCACGTGTCTACCCAATTGTAATTCAATCACAGGAATTTGAATTAAATTAAGGTTGTTTTTAATATAAAAAAATAAATTAAAATATTTACAAGATATAGCAAAATTTTAGAATTATCAATGATAAACGCTGATAGTTCTAAAATATTGTTATATCTTGTAAATATTTTTAACTGTTTTATCATTTGAAATAATTTTCTATTAAATTATCTACCATGCAATTCCGACTAAAGCCATTATTATATTGAAATTTTAATCTATTGGACACGATGTTGTTCAATATAAATTAGGCATTAACATTACACTAAAATAATAATAATAATAATAATAATAATAATAAAAAAAAAAACTGAGACAGAACAATCAAATCAGATAACCGAATTTTATTAATCGATTTCTCTCTAATCCTAAATTCATGAGGCAAGATATGAACTTTTTGAAAACCTAATAAACACACATGACATGACATAATTTATGTTATTCTGGAAATATCAATTACGCAACAATTACTGATCATGCAATGGTTTTAAGCAATTAGACATGCAAATATAATGAAGCATGCTAAGGAATAAGAATAAGGATGAAAGATGTTTTTAATTAAGATAAACATAAAGCAACATTGATTCACATCCAAAGCGTCGAGACGCTTTTAAGTACCATCTCGACGTTATCCTAATTTGATCATTCATTCTTCAAGCGTCATGCAACATTGAACACGTTGTCTTGACACTCTCGATTAAGGAATTTTTGGTCATTTTCACTATTTCACTTAGATGACATTTTTGGACTTCAAATCCGCCATTTTAACCATATTCACGTGGGACGACATGGTCTACCATATTGGTGATCGATTCTTATAAAACAACATTTAAACTCATAAAAAATGTCATGAAGTAAGTCGATTTAACAAAATAATATAACACACTTACCGTGGTATCAAACACTATTGATACGACCTGCTTCGTAAATGTTACAAATGATTTTAAACTAAACCGTTCATGTGAAGGCATGCGAGTGGAAGTATCATCTACAATGAGATTGTATAAGGTTGAACCACTAAAAATTTGATCTTTATTTATAAATTCATTAATTAAGAATATTGATATTTCACAGGATGATCATATGTCACTCGATCTTAATCTTGAGTGAGTTATAAACTCCTATATGTAAGGACATGTCCTTTAATTTGCATAGGTGAGAATGACTTTTGTAGCCAATTCAATGAGCCTACCATTTTAGAGACTTATCCAAATAGGGAGTCGAAAGCATAATCTCTACTCCTTGAGTGTTGATTTCGAGACTTGAACAACGAGACTCCTTTTAACTGGGTCGAGAGAGACTTAATTTATAATTGAATCCTAAATAGATTGTTCATTAAAAGATCAGTAGTATTTAAGGTAGAAGATGTAATTATATGGGTAAAATAGATTTTTGACCCAATTACAATTATGAACATCTTGTGTGTATGTGTGTGCGTGCGTGCACGTGTGTTTATGAAGTTTCTTTAAGAAAATATTTGGTATAGGATCGATGTGGCAATCCTAGAAGAGGGAGAATAAAGTTTATTCAAGCTGATTAAAAATATTTTACTGATGTTAGCCCAATTAAGTCATTGATAAACTTTTCGCAAGCAATTAATTTAAACAAGGATTTTATAAAAATAAATTTAACCCAAAGTAATCAACAAATTAAAACTCACACTTTTAAGCATCCTGTTTAATTCTAACAATAAGATTAGTAAATGCTATGAAAAATTAAGAAATACCAATCAAAATAACAAATATAAACAATTAACTTCAAGAACAAAGATCGCAGTTAGTTCAAGTGATAAAATATAATAATAAATTAACAGCAAAATCAAATAGAAGATGAATAGAGAAATTGACACTAAGAAATTTATAGTGATTCGACACAACTGACCTACTCTACTTCCCAAACACTTCTTGGGTACTTCACTAGAAACCCTTGACTCTTTTCACGGCTTAGAGTTGAACCGCTACAAGTTTTTTCTAGAGGAAGAACAAACTCGATCCTTTCTACGGTTGAGGATCAAACCATTACAACAATTTTTTTTCGAAATCAAGAGCAACCCTTACGATGGTTTGCAAAAATTAAAGAGTACACTTACAACTCTCTCAATAGAGTGTATTTACAAATTGTAACACACGACAAATCAATCTTCATTCACTTAAAAGAATATGAAAAGATAAAATTGAAGTTTGGAGAGAGCAACAATGGAGGCTTAGTGAATTATAGAGGATTGTAAAAATGTGAAATTGTTTTAAAAATTTGGAAGAAGATTAAATATTTAAAACGTGAACGAAGATAGTGAAAGCCAAATTCAATTAAGACCTTTAAATCTTTGTAAAAGAAAAATAAATAGTGGAGATTAAAGAAATTAAAAAGTAAAAAGTAATTAACAAAAGTAATAATAATTTTGCATTTAATGTTTTTTTTCTTCTTTTATTTCCTTTAGTCACAAATTTATATAAATATATCATTTTTTCTAATTTCCTTTTCTTTTTAAATCCAACCAAGGTCCATGAACTGTCATTCTTCCAAGACCCCAAATGTCACCTTTTAACTTGGCCTTTTCGATGAATAAGTCGCCACATCATCTCCTCGAGTAATTTTTTGTTGAACTTGTTTCTACTATATCTTATTCATTTGAGCTCCGACTTGAGTGATTTAAATTGCGTTGGCATCGTTGTCTTGAACTGTATGCAACAGATACTACAAAATACTAAAATTATTAGTAAATTAATTCAATTTGTTATCATCCAAGTATTAATTAGGTAATTAATTAGAATTAATTAATTTAGGATTAAGGATCAAAATTACCCAACTTTTGGCACATGGATTTGTTAGCCGCTTGGAATAAAATTTTTAGGACTAAGAAACCAAATTTATGGGTTTGGGGCATAATTTTTCAATGAATGCCATGGATTCGAAAAAAATTTCTCTTCATTTCCTAATTCTTATCGGTGGTCACCGAAAACGGTCAGCAACAGTCGTCAGTTAGTTGCCCGTCATGGGTCATTGGATTCTCTTCACCGCTTACTGTCCAACGAGTATCATTGATGTTCATGGTTTTATATCATGCAAAACCGCAAGGTAGGTTTTAATATATTGATGGAGTTTGAGTATCATTCACAGGATTGACCCATTAATTTGGTTAAGTATCATTACTACTTCTACCTTATTTTATCTAGAGAATTTAAACTTTGAAGATCTTTTATTTAATTAATACTACTTTTACTTCTAACTAAGTGGAGACAACAAATAGAAATAAAATTTAAGATATAACTCATGCAATATGCTCAATCAATTAAAAGACTACATTTATTATGCAACATACATAAGTTAAGAAGATACTATTGTTATTAACTTCCTCTTTCGAGATCGATTGATTCTCCTACTTAGAGTTAAAATCTTACTATCACACCCCCTTCCTGGCTTACTTCCCAAGTTTGAAAGGAGGCGTGAGGACGGCAGATACTACTCTTTTGTGATACCTACTGTCCACTCTTACCTGTTTTGCCTAGTAAACTTAGAGCCAAGGAAAAATAACAACTCTTTGGCTTAACTCATCTTATTACAACTAATATAAAGTTTACAGAACCCTCAAACTCAACTTAACAACTCCAGACTTTTAATTATAGAAACTTATAATAACAAACTTAAGTCCAAAAGTGTAGTCGTAGTGTGGTAAAATTTGACCTTAGTAGCACCTTGGAACTCCTCTCTTTCACTACCTAGGAAAAAAAATATAAAAGAAAAGAATGAGATCCAAGAAGCTCAGTGAGTGATAAACAACTTACAGGGTCTCTTAAAACGCTTAAAAGTAAAAATTAATAACAACCAATCAACAACGTGAGGTTACTATTCCAAACCTCGAACATGCACGTATCAGTTCCCTACTATACCTACACACACGGTAGATAGTTAAAATTATCTCTCTCATTACTATGTGCACATAAATCCCTCTCTAAATAGCTCATAAACTAGACCCGTCAGTCCTCTAACCATCCCATACAAGGTTCCTCTCACTGGCTCAAGAGCTAGGCCTAATACCCCTTGACCATCTCGTGAGATTCTAACATAGGCTCAAGAATTAGGTCTTTGACCCCCTGACCATACTCTGCCACGTATTCTTATCCCATGTAAGCTAGCATATACCTATATATAGATTTTTACAATAAATCTTGAAGGAATACCACTCACAGTTTTGTTAGCAGAGATTCCCCCTTTTTCCAAACCTCTTGGTTTTCTGGTTCCTTCTGGAATCTCAGGCCTACACTAGCCCAATGATAGCTTGGAAACTCATGTTTTGGGCTAGAATAACCTTAGAATACCTTCTTGGCCCTAAACTCAGCATACCAACTCCAACTGATATGAAACTAGACCTTTGAACACTCTTGGACGACTATGGATGTATGGTAGCCTTCCTCAGCACTAGTTGGACACATGGTTGCTTCCCCAGGCCAATTGGGCACATGGTCCACCTTGTTGGGCATATGATCTGTCTTCTCAGCTCACTTCAGACTCAATTGGATACATGGCATGTCACCTCAACGCATGGTTAATGAGGTTGGATGCGTGGTACCCCTATAACACCCTAAGTTCTCTCTCACCTCTCTCTTGTTTGAGTCCTATATGAGAGGTTTTTTAGTTTTCATGTGATATGAGATCCTCTCGAGGTATTTATAGACCTTCAGAAGTTTCCTCGTCACTCTTCTTATGCTCTCAATGCATGACACCTCTTCCTTGTGGAAATTTTGTATCTTCATCACGTTGAGCCACTACCTACTTGTATGCAAGCTTGAGGTGTCTTCACCCTACCTTGTCCAACGTATGTTTACTTTTGAGGTGGCATTCCAACTTTTTGCATGTCCTCCCATGCGCTCACTGAAGGAACTCTTATCAAAGAGAACCAAAGAGTAGAAGTAAGATCGTTCCAAACTCATTGTGACAGAATTACATACATTCACAAACATACAAACTAGTTATGCATTTCAAAACAGATTACGATATGGTTTGATAAATTAAATACAAAGGTACAAGAGACATACCTTTTGAAGAACTCTTCTTCTACCTTTCTCTTGCTCTCGTGGATTCTTGGACCAGCAACTCTCGCTGTCGTTTAGAACATCATGCCAATCGTCTACCAAATCTCTTATTGTCGCTAGTACATGAATAGTCTTCTCCACGAACAAGCAGCCTCTAGGACACCACCACTTAGTGACCTTGGTATTCTCAGAGTGAGAATCCAGGAGTTGTGAGCTCTGTTGGATTTGGTAAAGGGAAGGAGGAAACTACGATCGTATTCAATGACCAAGCAAGTGGGAGAGGAAAAATGTCTATCACATAGACTTGTGCTTGGTCGTTTAGACAAAGGTGCACGATCGTCTAGTAAAAGAGGTCTGATTGTTTACACGATCGTTTAGTGAAGCTTGGTTAGGCGCGCGATCATTTAGTAAAACCTTACACGATCGTTTAGTCAATAGCGTGTGTACACGATCGTTTAGACAAACAATTGAGGCTGTTGTGTAGGCTCTCGTGAGCTAAACGATGGACAGTGTACTCTAATGAAGAGATACTCCGATTCGCTTCCAAAAATGAAAACATTTTTTCATTTTATTCTTCAGTTATGAAAACTAAATAGAACCTCCCATTGTCATGTATGATTATGGAGAAAACCACCAACAATTATCTCATAATTGTTTTGATTATAAATAAATATAATAAATAACTCATTATATTATATTTATTACCTATAGTTTTAATATCACATCATATGCAACATTTAAACCATAGTCATTTTCTCCTTGACTTGATGTAAATCATATTTACATCATTTTCCTCCAATTAATGTATCTCATACATCATGTCAACTATATCATATATAATTGAACCAGTTTAATCATATTATATATAATCAAACTCCCTCTCGTCGATTTGAACACTTCAAACTGACCAAAAAACTGATTCTCAATTTGAATCCATTGAGCTACCAAGGGGATCTTATGGACCTATAGCTTGAAGCTCCAATGATACGTGAATAGTTAACTACACTCTTTAGCCACGAGATCCACCATCCGTTAACTATCGGGCACTCCACTAAAGACCAATAACTTCACTCTTCTCACCATAGATATATTTTTGTGTCCATCAGATATAGCCAGTCAATAGTATGATAACCCTTCACAGATGCTCGTAAGTACAACTGGGCCAATTTACCGTTTTTCCCTTGTAGTTACATATAACTTCTTAAGTACCACTGATCCCTCTAATAAACAACACATCTTAGTCCTACTTTGAGTGAACACCTCTCGGGCCATGAGAAGGTGTGTGATGCCACATTGTTCAAGCCTCAGAATCAGCCCTTAAGGGAGCAATCTATCTACTTACCCCTGCTTTGGGGAAGGAGTGAACTCCATCTTGTGTAGCTGAGTTCTCTGCTCCCCAATCAGACGAATCCTTAAAGTGGTAGGTTTAAGTCAGAAATCTAGCCACTTGCACCCATGCAAATCAAAGGATCGCCCTCAAAGGCAGGAGTTCCTAACTCACTCAAGATTAAGGTCATGTTACCAATGGTCATCCTAGTGAAGTGAAGTCTCTGTCATGAACGACGTTATATAACGAGTCTAAACACTTCGTGGTCCAGTCTTATACAAACGCCTTTGTATAGGACACCCCCACTTGCATGTTGTTGGATTTTATGTCCTAAAACTCGTAGTTTGTAAATTAATAAACATATTCTGTTTTGTTTTTCGATAAAGTTGTTATTGAAATTGTAATCTTGAATCCAATAAACTAAGGTCCTGAGGCTATTTAATGTAGTTTGAACATTATATAGTGACATAAATGTGGATCAAGTTCAAATATATAGCCAAAATAGTCTATAGTATATGAATAAGGTTGGGCGCCTTATTCTGGGGATACTATGGATGCGGCCCACTTTGTAGTTAGTATAAACGATGTGATCTTGAATCGTTCATATAGAGATATGTGAGTGGGGGCATCCTATGCAATGAGTTTGCATAAGATTGAACCATGAAATAGTCACTTTTTACGTTCTAAATGCCTTTTTATGTATAAAACTGACTATTTCGTTAATTGATGACCTAGGTAACTTAATCTTAATCCTGAGCTAACTATGAACTCCTGTTTACTCGGAATTATCCTTAGATCTGCATAGATGAGGGCAGCTCATCATCACTGGCCCAATAAGCCTCCCATTACAAGGGTAAGATCAGGTGGATAGCTGGGAACATAGGGTGCAAGACGGAATTCACTCCTGCCCGTTATAGGGATAGTAGATAGGTTGTTTCCTTTAGTACTGAATCCAGGTCTTGAACAAGGGGCCCCACCCTCTCCTTGGCTTGAGAGGGATTCGGTTTATAGGTTGGACCTGTGATCAGTGGAACAAGATGTAGTCTTGGGGGTAAAACGATTTTTATGACCCAGTCAAGATTACGAACAACCTGTGAAGGATTAGCTTACTAATCATGGTTATATCAAATGGACACAAATATATCTATAGTGAGGGGAGTGCAACTATAGAACTATAATGGAATGACCCGTTAGTTAACGAATATTTATTAGCTTCGTCTAAAGAGTTTAGCCAGTTAATCTTAAATCGTTGGAGCCCATGATCTATAAGTCCATTAGGTTCCCCTACTAGCTCATATGGAATAAACTTAGAACAATATGATAGAATGTTCTTATTGTTCGAATTAGGTGAAGAGAGAGAAACTGAAAAGTATTTGTGATATAGTGGTCGGGTTTTTCAGTTTAGAGATACAGATTTAATATTTAAATGTTATTTAAATATACATTCATATTCGGAAGCTCGGAAATAATAGAAATGGTCAAAGATGTAAAAAGTCAAAGAGTTGACTTTTGACTTTGAAAAGTCAAACTTTGACCGACCTTATATTCAAATGTGATTTGAATTTCGAGAAAATGAATGTGGATTCATGCTCGGGAGGTCAAAATTAGTTAGCACGAAAAAAATCATAAAAAGTCAAAATGTTGTCTTTTTTGTCAAAGTTTGACTTTGACCAAATGAGTATTTTTCCCTTTGACTAAAGTTAGTGGGAAAATCCAAACTTTTTTTGGATAATTCCACTAACAAAATAGTGGGCTAGGTGTTGGCTTATAATGGAAACATTAAGCCCACTTAGATAGTGGATTCTAGGTATTGGTTTTTTATGGATTTGTTTCATGCAATTGTTGCATAGCTTTTTTCTATAAATTGGGTTTTCAATTTTGAATTAAAGACTTTTGCCATTTTTTTGCAAAAATTAGTTTTCATAAATGGGTTGAAAAATTAAAAACCCAAAACCCAAATTCATTCTTATTTGTCATCTCTTTTCTCTCTCTCGATTTTCTTCATCCATCGGGTCCCACAACCTGGTTCTGAGTCCAGAGGATAGTAGGTCAACTCTAATAGTGGTCCGAAAGAGTTCAGGCCGAGATTCAGCAAGGAAAAGTGGTTTTCGGGAGCTTCAAAGGTAAGTTAATTTACTGTTTTTCCTTCATTTTGCATGCTAGTTTCCTTTTAATTAAAAGTAATTAGAGTGTAATTAGATCCTAATTTCACTGCGTATGTCTCGTGTTCCATCACATGTCTCCACATGAATGATCTATAGCATGTCACAATACTGGTAACTATCTAGAAAGCGGGCCGCATCCATAGTGTCACAAAGATAAGGTTTCCCTCCTATATCCATATACTACAGACCATTTTTGTTATCACTTAAGGCATGATCCACTTGTATATCTCCATATATATGGTTAAGTTACAAAGACAATAAGGGATCTTAATTTATTGGTTTGTGGTAAAGCAATTAAAAAAATCTCATGTTTCATAGATAACAGTGAAGAAAATATCTCATATTATTAAATCATAAGCATTTGTTCAATACAGATGTTTACAAACTACAGGACGCAACAAGAGTTTAGAGCATCAACCCCAACAATATCACACTTGTCCTAAAGCGAGTGGGGTGTACATAACAACAAGTACAAATCAATAAACTAGGGCACTAAGGCCTAGTAAAAAAAAATCTCCCGCCCTAGTCCAGCCACGACCGGTCGCATAGACCCATGCTCTGAAGGTGACCTTAGAAAATTGTACCCGTGAGAGCCTTCGAAAACCGATCAGCAACGTAGTGCTTCGAAGTGATCTTCGTGACTATCACGTTCCTTCGATGCACTATCTCGCGGATGAGATAATACTTTCGCTCTATGTTTGTCGTGCTTGTGACTTCTGGTCTCCCTGGAGTTCTCCACAACACCACTATTATAATAATAGAGGGCAATGGGCCTAGACATGTCTGGAACAACTTCTAGATAAGTCAGGAACTTCCTGAGCCAAACGACCTCCTTAGCAACTTCACAAGCCACTACATACTCGGCCTCTGTCATGAAGTTGGCGATGCACCCTTGCTTCGCCACACTATAGCTCCTCCGTTAAGAGTGAACACTGAATCTGAAGTGGATTTATGAGAATCCTTATCAGTCTAAAAGTCAGAGTCCATGTATCCAGGAAGGTTCAAATCCTTAGATCCATAATGAGCATGTAGTACCTCACTCTCCGAAGATACTTGAGGATGTTCTTTGCGATCCAGTGACCCTGTCTTGGATTAGACTGAGATCTATTGACTATCCTCACAACGTAGGAGATGTTCGGTCTAGTAAACAACATCGAATACATCAAACTGCCAACGACAGATGCATAGGGGACCCGTCTCATCTCCTCAACCTCTTTAGGTGTCTTAGGACATATTTTCTTACACAATGTAACTCCATGTCTAAAAGGCAATAGGCCCCTTTTTGAAGTTTTACATCGAGTACTTGAGCAACATCTTGTCAATGTACAATGCCTGAGATAGCACTAGCACTTTATTCTTTTGATCCCGAAAGATCTGAACATCAAGAACAAACTAAGCCTTTCCCAAATCTTTCATTTGGAATTGGGTCGCTAGCCAGTTCTTAACTGATGTCAGTAGACCTACATTATTCCCAATGAGTAGGATATCGTCTACATACAATACTAGGAAAACTACTGAACTGTTGATGATTTTCTTATAGACACAAGGCTCATCAATGTTTTGGACAAAGCCGTACGATTTGATTGCAGTATCAAACTGAAAGTTCCAAGATCGAGACGCCTGTTTCAGCCCATAAATTGGCCGATTCAATTCTCAAACCTTTAGCTCTTGACCTTGGGCTATGAATCCCTCGGGCTGCACCATATAAATGGTCTCCTCAAGATTACCATTTAGAAAGGCAGTCTTGACGTCCATTTGCCATATCTCATAATAATAATATGAGGCAATGGATAGAAGGATGCAGATAGACTTCAACATAGCAACAGGCGAGAAAGTCTCCTCATAGTCGACTCCCTCCACCTGGCTATAACCTTTTACCACAAGTCTAGCCTTGAAGGTTTGCATCTTCCCATAGGCACCCCGTTTCCTGTTGTAGATCCATTTGCAACCTATACCCCATCAGGTTGATCTATAAGATCCCATACTCAATTGAAGTACATCGACTCCATCTCGAGATCCATGGCTTTGACCCATTCATCCCGGTCAACATCCTCTATTGCCTTCTGATAAGACAATGGATCCTCAACCTCACCATTAGCTACCATAGCCAGGATTTCAGTGAAACCCATATAGCTAATAGGTGGGTTCACAACCCTCCCACTACATCGAGGTTCCTTCAACTCTTAAGTTGGAATTGACCTACCAGATGAACTATCATCAACAACTCTTGCTGATGAAGCATGCCTTTCAACAACCATTGTTGAAGTTTCAGTAGTTTCGTTGGAAAACTCATGGAACACGATTTTACTACGTAGACTATGCTCCCTCGTATGATCCTCTTCCAAGAAGGTAGCGATCGTAGACACAAACACTCTGTTTTCCGTAAGATCATAAAAGTAACCCCTCGTGTACTTTTGGGGTAGCCTACAAAGAGGCACAACCTCGACCTTGGGTCCAATTTCTTTGGATTAGCCTCAAGCACATGTGCTGGGCAACCCCTTATGCGGAAGTGACGCAAAATAGCTTTACACCCGTTCCACAACTCCAAAGGTGTTCTCGCAACACTCTTGGAAGGAACACAGTTGAGGATATACACTGCAGTCTCCATTACAAAACCCCAAAATGAGTCTAGTAAGGAAAGGTAACTCATCATTGACCAAACCATGTCCAACAAGGTTATGTTTCTCCTTTCTGCTACACCATTCTGCTGAGATGTACTCGATGCTGAGAATTGAGAAACACTTCCATGTTCTATCATAGTTCTGGATCTCAAGATCCAAAAACTCTCCATTTGATTCGATCGAAGTGTTTTAATTTGTCTATCCAATGCATTTTCAACTTTAGCCTTGAATTCTCTGAACTTTGGAAAGGATTCAGACTTTCATTGCATCAAATAAACATACCCATACCGAGAGTAATCATTAGTAAAAGTGATAAAATACTCATAGCCTCCCTTGGCTCGCACATTCATCGGACCAAAAAAGTCAAAATGCACTAACTCTAAAGGATCTTTGGCTCGATAACCTTTTCCAATAAAAGGTCTTTTAGTCATCTTGCTTTCAGGGCAAGGTTCGCACACCGGTAAAGAATTTTCCCCTAACTCACTTAGAAGTCCATTCTTCACCAACCTCTCAATCCTATTGAGATTGATGTGCCCTAACCGAAGGTGCCAAAGATGGGCATTTTCCTTAGGAGAAACCTTTTGTCGTTTATTTTGAGTTACGACAGTTTTAAACATCTCTATGTTATGGAGGGAACTTGTTGCTAACGACCTTAGCATATACAAGTTTTTTTTCCAGTTTTGCTGAATAAATCTCAACACCATCTTTATGAATAAACACTTTATTCAAATCAAAATGAAGGGTGTATTTACATTGAATCAACACTTTACAGAAATTAAGTTCCGCTTTAACTCAGGAACCACATAAACATCATTCAAAATGATAAAATTCTTCTGTAAAATCAACTGGAGTCCTCCCACTGCCACAGCTGAGACGACGTGCCCGTTTCCTATTCGCATCATCACCTCTTTAGCCTTAAGCTGCCGTAGGATCTAATCCCCTGAAAAGAAGAACAAACATGATAAGTAGCCCCAGAGTCAATAATCTAGGCAGAATCACCATTCTCCACTAATCATGTCTCTAAAACTAGTAAATCATATTTACCTTGTTTTGCCTTGGCCTTAGCCTTCTTCTTCTCCTTGATCCAGCGAGGATAGTTCCATTTCTAGTGCCCATCTTGGTTGCAATGGAAGCACTTTACTTTTTCAACCGACGCTAGTTGCCTACCCCACTGGGTGACAGGCTGTGGGTTAGCAGGTGCCTTCCCCTTCCCCTTACCACCCTTTTTCTTCTTCCACTTGGTAGTGTTAGAAGTAGAAGGTGCAGACTTAGTCCCTGAGGTCAAACCTTTATGGAACTTCTTTGATGATGAAGCAACATTTGCCTCACCAACCATCTTCTCCTTACTTTTCAGTAAGGATTGGAATGTCTACAACTTGTTGAGGAGAGTTATAAGGGTATAGTCTACTTTGTTCAGTATGGCATTACTAACAAAGTGCAGGAAGGTATTTGGCAACGAGTGTAGAATTATGCTAACCTGGCTGCCTTCATCTATATGCAACTATTCATCTCCACCACATTGTAGTGGACCATCATGTTCAGCACATGTTCACGAATAGATATGCCTTCCTCCATTTTGGAGTTGAAAATGCATTTGAGAGCTTCGTACTTGAGCTATCCAGACGGTTGTCCGAACATTCCCCGCAGGGACTCTATGATCTCACGTGCTGAGACCATAGGCTCATGCTTCTTAGCCAAAACATTGTTAAAACTGGCCAAGATGTAAGCTCGGGCCTTCTCATTTGTCCGTGTCCAACGCTCATAAGCCTCCCGAACATTTCGAGTGGCGTTCTGAGGTGGAATAGGAGGACACTCCTCCGTAAGGATGATTCGTAGGTCATCGATGATTAAAATTATTGTGATCATGTGTTTCCAACTAGCATAGCTCTCGACAGTCAATTTGTCGGCACTTAAAAGAGCTAATGTGGCTGTAGCCATTCTAACATTGCTGAAAAATGAACAAACTTAATAAGTCTATGCAATACCACTTTTAACACCAATTTTAGTTTTAGCAAAATAGTTTCCATGTACCCTAAGGGAAAAGACATCTATTTTGCAATGATGCCCTAGTGAGGCAGGACAAACGTCATCGGTGGGGTGATCAGATGTCTCTTCACTGGGATGAGACACTCTCAACCATTAGGCAGAAACAACTCTTGTAACTGACCTTAATAGTCACAATTTTTCGATCCAGAACTGTTAACCTTTAAGAATTTCACATAAGTTTAACCCCTCATTTTGGGCCTTAGAGTCTCGCCCTAATGGGCCCACCGTAGGGAAAAAGCAGATTAGGACAAGAGACTAAAGCGACCTTATCCTATACAGTAGATCAGATAAAGAGTCGTGAAAAACTGCCATTCTATAGGGGGACAATCCCAGGGTGCCTCGAGGAGATGCACAGAAACGTTATCCAACCTAATAAGAGAGACCGTAGGATACGCTGTCGCACATCCCGCTCCCACTTATTATGAACATTCTCTCCATTCACCTTGGTATTGACCTACCCAAACACCATCCTTTAGAAGGACACTCTCAGGGTGCCACAAGGCCAAGGATAGATCTCTTGGTGTGAACATAAAGGGAGAAATGCGAAGAGGTTTAAGTGAAGTATCATATATCCCAAGTACCTCCCACTAAATGTTCTACCTAAGGGTTCATTAACTTAGACCATCCGGCTACTAATTTTATCTAAGTCGATTTAGTTTGCTCAAAAACAACTTTTGTCTTTGAAATTAAACAAGTTCAAGTCATGTCCCATTAAACTCATTAATGGACTACCCTCAAATTTGCATGCATGCATCAAACCTATCTAATTCACCTTTCCAGGTAGGTTCCCACGTAGGGATGTTCCGTTTCCATCAGCTTAAGTACCCCAGCTTAGACAGAACCCGCCTTAGGCAAAAGGTTCCTTATAGATAGATTTGTTACATATTTAATCTTTGATTAGTCAATTTAATCCTATTAAACTGATTAAAAGATTAAACCTTAGGTTTGTAATCTCATTACAACCTTGATCTTAGGTCTATCTCCACCAAGTTTTAATACTCTTTTAAAACCATGATTCAAGCCTAAGTTCGCATGCATTTCTTTCTTATAGATTTTAGTACTAATTTCCCTTATAACACTTATAAAAGAAAGAACCAAAACCCATTTTCATTGTCTGCACAACTAGGTATTTATAACTCTTATAAATTTAACCTATGTGTTATGCTTCATGTAATGTCCATTCATTACTATATATAACTCTTATATAATTGGTAATGAACTAAGCAAACATGCTTCCATACACCCTTATACTATAACACTTATAATATAAAGATGATGCATGTCTATGCTTAATGCATGCATAAATATAACTTTTATATTATATGATGCATGCTCATGCTCTTATGTAATTTAAATCATGCAAACTACTATATCATAACACTTACAATATAGAGATGATGCATGACCAACGCATAACCTAAGGTAGGATTTCAACTATATGCCATACCATATGACATATAATAAAACATACATCTCATGTACATTCACCAAAGACTAATGGATTAGGATGATTTAGCCTAAAAAACCAGAAATTAAATTCTATATACTACATAAATCCATCGAGCAAACTGTTAGGAAACTGATCCTTACTATGACTTTGATTAACGTAACTGGTCGACTCAAAAGCTAGACAATGAATGAGTTCTTCATTAAACGATAAGAGTCAAACAAGACTAAACGATCGCTTACCAAATGTTGAACAATCGTTTACAAGTTCTACACGATCGCTAAGTAATACTGAATGATCGATTACAAAATACTCCTCGATCGCTTACAAACTACTACACGATTACTTACAGATTACAACACGATTGCTTACCAACTACTACACAATTGCTGGGTTCTACTACTTGATTGCTTAGAAGAACCAGTGAGATTTGTAACTTTCTAGCGAGATCTTCAAACGATAATCGTCCACGACGATAGAGACTACACGATGGTACACCTGAACTCCCACCCTCAAGAACTCACCTTCCCAACTCCAGATATGCAAATCTTTGTGCCTTCCTTTCTGTTTCTTCCTTCCTTTAAATGATCAACTTCCAAATAGAATTGAAAGTTATTTCAGTTGCGGTTCTTAACCTCCATAACAGACTCAACCGCCAACACTCCTTCAAGCCTTTTACTCTTCCTTCTTTGATTAAGATGCCTATCATTACCTCCTCCGTCCACCTTTACCTTGTTCTCAAGGTAAAATTCTGGAAACTGATTATGGAAGTCATCGAGCACCTCTCATGTCGCCTCATGCTCCGGCAAACCTTTCCACTTCACCAAAACTTCACGTCCCTACTGTGACAGCCCAGGTTGAGAGCTCAAAACAACTTCTGGTTTCGACAGCCAAGTATGATTTTCATCGACTAAAGGATTCACAGACGCTTCCTCTCCTGGCTGGCCAACCAACTTCTTTAGCTACGACACATGAAACACAAGATGGATGGACACCATTGACGGAAGGTTCAATTTGTAAGCGACGATGCCCATCCTGTTGACCACCTGATATGGTCCATAATCTTTGGAGATAATTTCACAAACTTCTTTTGTCGAACTAAAATTTGGCGATAGGGTCGTAACTTCAGCCATACCCAATCACCAACTTGAAATTCAACATCACGACATTTCTTGTCAGCAAACTTCTTCATTTTCTTTTGAGCCACCTTCAAATGTTCCTTGAGCACACGCAGCGCAACATCTCTGTCTCTCATTTGTTGGTCCAAAGTTGCATTGGCAGTACAATCATCCCCATAATAAATCAACGTTGGGGGTTGTCTTCCATACACAATCTATAAAGGGGAGAAGCCAGTAGAAGCGTTATACGTAGTGTTATACAATATTCTGCCTAATGCAACCAGTTGATTCATTCTCTCGGCTACTCTCCATAAAAGCACCTCAGATACATTTCCACGCTGCGATTCACCACCTTTGTCTGACCATTCGACTGAAGATGATAAGCTGTACTGCAATGGAGCTTGGTACCCGACAACCGAAATAACTTCTACCAAAAGTGACTCACAAACACCTTGTCTCGGTCCTACACAATTGACTTCGACACACCGTGTAGTTTAACTATTTCTTTGCAAAATGTATCGACTACAATACTAGCATTAAAAGGGTGTTTCAACGGCAGAAAATGAGCATATTTACTCAACCGATCCACAACCACTAAGATCACATCATACCCTCTAGCCTTCAGTAATCCTTCAATAAAATCCATTGAAATGTCAGCCCATACAAAAACAGGGATAGGCAGTGGCATCAAAAATCCAGTTGGTGATAAGGCTAGCGACTTATTCTTCTGACATACGATACACTCCTCCACATACCTCTTAACAGCCCCCTTCATGCCTTACAAATATAACTCCCCTGCTATTCTCTTGTATGTTCTCAGAAATCCGAAATGGCCACTAAACACAGAATCGTGATACGTAAGCAAGATTGTAGGGATCAACGAAAAGGTGCTAGAAAGTACTAACCTCCCTTTAAACTTCAGTACGCCTTGCTATAGAGAAAAGTCATGCACCTCATCTTCCTTCCTTAGTACACGGTCTTTAATTCTTTGTAACCGGTCATTGTGCTCAACTGCCTTCAGAATCACAGCTATATCAATCAAATAGGAGCTAATATTTGAGTCAATTAAGCTTCTATCTCCACACTGGATAAGGCATCCACGACACCATTCTCCAATCTCGGGTGATATATCACTTCAAAATCATACCCAAGTAACTTAGCTACCCACTTCTGAAACTGTGGCTATATTGTCTTCTGTTCAAGCAAAAATTTCAAAGCCATTTCAAAGCCTTCTGATCGGTCTTGATCACAAATTGTCGTCCTAACAAATAAGGGCACCACCTCTCCACTAATGGCGGGAAATTAGAAGTCAATTTTACTCGAAAACTAAAATCCCGTGGACGCGGTATGTTATGCATGTTCTTAAGATATGCGTTGATAGTCATGCGTCGATGGTCATGCGTTGGAATGATAATGCGTTAACGAATGTATGCGATGACCATGCGTCCTACCACAAGTTTTCTTGCGCTCACGCCAAGTATAACGTGAACGCAAGTTTCTCGGGTAATCCAAGGTCGAACACGGGGACTTGTAGTTATATGTATGCGGTTATGTGCATACGGCGGTTTGAATAAAAGAATGGAAGGGATGTTGCTAAGTTAATCCTACTCCCACTCCTATCTAACATACAATGCAATGAGAATATGCATGAAAGGTTGAGATACGACAAACCTTGACATGAAATAAATGTATGGGAAAATAGATAAAATGTGAAGATGATTTCATTGCAACCCTTAAGAGTTACCGTAAGGGCAACCTTAGTCAACGCAAACCATGCGATCATGCAACACATATACAATAGTAAACCACCTCTCGGTGCGAATACTACGGCTTCTAATGCTAGAACGCATGCGATATATGCGATAAGTCTATAGAACCTACACATAAGCCTCTATTCTCATTTATGCGATGACAAAGTGACACACACACAAATAAGGCGACTACATATTATCATACCTATTCCTAGGGTGCATGCGATGTAGTGTGACGAATAGAGTTTATCTCTAAGTCCTTATCTCTTGCTTATGCCGATCTAATCTCACTTTCTCGAGTCTAGATTCTAACCTAGCTCTCTCGAGTCATTAGGTTCTTTCTTTAGACTCTCTCTCGAGTAGCTTTAAAGGGGTGTTGGGCACAACATAAAACAAGAAAAACACATGAACTTGGTTGATGCAAGATTACTCTTATCTCTAGTGAACAATGCATGCTTTACTTAATGCGTCCAACCACTTGCCCTCCCGGGCAGTTGATTGTTGCTGACTTTACTCATAGACAAGAAATGAAATTCTAAAGAAATCCATTGAAAGGCGTTGCAGCAGCTTCACACTAAGCAAATAAGATTACTCACACACTTACACAATGCACACATTTTAGTGGGTTGCTATATGCTTCATATCCCTAATCCACATGACTAAGTATGTGATACCCAAGCAATCCTATTAAGTGTTGCAATGAAAGTAAAAATGCTAAGTAAAGAAGATGGAGATGGAGTCGAAGGAGACAGAGAAATGCATTAAAAATAAATTGTATTAACTCTTTAATCATAAGATGTTATACAATAAAAGATAAGAAAGAAAGGAAAAGGAAATGACCGGCTGGAAGTAAAGATTTTCTCCCAGTGGATGTGCGTCAAGGCAGCCGGTGGTGCCATGGATGGGCGGAGGAACTGACTCTTTCAAGATCTAGCTCCGGTCGAAGGCTCTAGTCGTCACTCGGAATGGATGCAAGAGGTGAAGAACTCTCAAACTTCTTCTCACGCGTTTGTCTGGATCGCAAGGATCCACCCTAGGCGAACCTCAAGCAAAATCCTTGGATAACTTGAATTTCTGCCCATCGACTTCTATTTATAGAGCTTGGGTCGCTGACAGCATTAATTGGTTTGCTCTGAGTCTGACATTCGACACATTAGTCCTTTCTGAATCTCTGCGTCTAACGGCGTGGTAGGTGAAATGACAGCATCAGCTTTGGATTTTGAGGTAGATGCGTTGATGCGCTCATTCTGCCTACCTTGTGTTGATCCCATTAGAATGCGTTGTCGCGTAGCCGAAATCATTCAATGGCCGCATTCGCTTAATACCGCAACTCTACATGAAGACCAAATCGCTTGACGAGCGTAACTCCCATGCAATAGACGTATACGACTAATTGCCACAACATCCATGTGTTGATCGATGCGTTTGCATTTGCGATGGAGTGTTTCTCCGCATGCAGTCGTCTATACGATGGTCTGGTTTTCGTGTTTGCATTCATTTCCTGCATTAGCCACAAAAATAGAATGTCGAATGCATAATTATCGCAAAATAATGGGTTGGCTGAGATTCAACATGCTGATCGACGCAAACTCTTTTTCTCGTGAATTCCTAACATGAGACGCATATTCTGTCTAACAACCTTCATAATTCTAAGTAAAAGGCCTAAGATGACTTGCATTTTTGCTTGTCATCATAAACCAGCTTCGCACGATCTCTCAAGGACAGAGTATGGCTGTAAAAAGTGATTGGTCGCCTCTGTTGCACCAACACTGCACCTATGTCGTACCCGAATGCATCTATCTCTACCTCAAATGGTATACTAGAATCAGGAAGTTCCAACACTAGTAGTGTCATCATAGTTCTTTTGAGCTTCTCAAAGGCGAATTGAGCTTCCTCTGTCCATCGAAACGTCCCCCCTTTCAAAATTTGCATCAAAGTTGCCGCTATATTACCATAATTCTGCCATAATTCTGTACAAATCTTCGATAATATCCAGAAAAGCCCAAGAATCCCGTACCTCCTTCATTGTCTTATGCACCAGCCACTCCAACACTGCTCGCACCTTCTCCGGATCAACCTCCACACCCTGTTTAAAAATGATGTGCCCCAAATACTCCACCCTGTCTCTTGCAAACTAACAGTTCTTTTGATTAGCATAGAGTTCGTTCTTTCTTAAGACTGATAATGCCATTTCTAAATGCTGCAAGTGTTCTTCTAAGTTGTGACTATACACCAATATATCATCAAAGAATACTAGCACAAAATGGCGCAAATAAGGTCTGAATATATGGTTCATCAATGCTTGAAAAGTATAAGGTGCATTAGTTAAACCGAAAGGCATTACCAGAAATTCATAATGCCCCTCATGTGTCCGGAAGGTTGTCTTCTCCACATCCCTCGGATTCATTCAGATTTGATGATAGCAAGACTTCAAATTTAGCTTCAAGAAGAAGGCAGCTTCATGTAATTCATCAAAAAGTTCTTTTACCATAGGGATGGGAAATTTATCCGGAATAGTAGTAGTGTTGAGGGCGCGATAATCGACACAAACCTCCATCCACCATCCTTCTTTTTAACCAGCAGAACGAGGCTAGAATAAGGACTGGTGCTCGGCCTAATGATGCCCGAGTCCAACATTTCCTCCACTAATTTCTCCATCTCGGCCTTTTAATGGTATGCATACCTATATAGACGAATGTTTATGGGATCGATCCCTTCCTTGAAATGAATGTGATGCTCAATATTCCGAGGAGGTAAATCCTCGGGCCATTCAAATACGTCTTGAAACTGGTTGAGCAAGTCTGAGAAAGTCTTTGGTACTGATTCGACTGCTTTGTATTTCCCATGCTCTTCTGTTATTTCATCCCCGTTCAACAATCTACATTCAACCAGGAATCCTTGATCTTCTGTCTCCCAAGTCTTCACCATACATTTAAGACTAATCCTCGCCTTCATCAGACCTGGATCACCCTGCAAAGTTATCTTCCGACCCTCATGAGTAAACGTCATTATGAGGTTCCACCAGTCAACCTCTATTTTTTCCCAAGGAATGTAACCATTTCATTCCTAAAATCATGTCAACACTCCCCAAATCCAATGGTAAGAAACTGTCACATACTCTCCAATCTCCCAGCCACATTTCCACATTTTTTGCAGACTCCTTTTCCTCGCACAGCAGTTCCCGATCCCAGAATTACTCCATAATTGATCGTGTTTATGATTTTCAACTACAGATGATTCACTAAACTTTCTGTAATGAAGTTATGTGTAGCACCACAGTCAATAACCACCACCGATTCACCTCTGATGTCCCCTTTAATCTTCATTGTTCGTGGATTCGTCAATCCCACAATTGAGTTAATAGACAGTTCAATAATAGGCAAAATTTCTTCGCTTAGCATCAACATATTCAATTCTAACGTCTCTTTTCTAACTTCGTCGTCTTCATACAACTCCCATTCTTCACCAGACACCTGTACTACAAGTAATCTCAGTTCTCTCAACTCCTACCCTTTGTACCGATGCCCAATAGTGTACTTCTTATCGCACCAGAAATAGAGCCTTTTTTCTCTCTTCGACTGAAATTTAGCATTTTTTAATCTCCTTGCTGGAATATCTCTCTGGTTATCGTTATTCGATGTTCCACACAAGGTAATGGTCCTCGTCGAAAATGAGTATTTGGTTTTCCCTCCTTCTTTTGGTCCACTTCCGCCTAATCTTCTTTTCTTCAAGTCTTCCCAATCTTTGAACGACTCTTTACCCTCCTTCGACCGGTACCAGTCTCATGAGGAACCATTGAAGCTCACAACTGCCACCGTCATCTTCTTAGATTCAGTCAACTTATGAATTTGAAAATAGTGGTCTGCTCTGAATAACCATGCATCTGGAATACTTTCGCTGAATAACCATGCATCTGGAATACTTTCGCTAAACACCAGCACTTCAACTTTCTTGAATTTACTACGATCGCCAAATGCTTCTTCCCTGGCTACTTTCACCAAGCTATTTGTTCCAGTATTCGATCCATCCACCTCCTCCGCCACCTTTGCCTTGCCCTTGCGTAACATAGGAAATGAGCATCTGTTGATGTTTCTCCGCCTGCATTCCCAATCGCTCGATGCTCTTCAATAATGATGCCAAATTCTCTTCTATGGTTGGCGACTTCCGCATCTTGACTCTGAGTTCAGAGATTTCTTGGTTGAGCAACTCCAGTTTCTCTTCAAAACACTTCTGAGCCATGCTTGCCCAGCTGATTGCTCTGATACCAAGTTGTTAGGAAACCGATCCTTACTAAGACTTTGATTAACGTAACCGATCGACTCAACAGCTAGACGATGAATGAGTTCTTCATTAAATGATAAGAGTCAAACAAGACTAAATGATCGCTTACCAAATGTTGAACGATCGTTTACAAGTTCTACACGATCGCTAAGTAATACTGAACGATCGCTTACAAAATACTTTGTGATCATTTACAAACTATTACACAATCACTTACAGATTACAACACGATCGCTTACCAACTACTAAACGATCGCTGGGCTCTGGTACCCGATCGCTTAGAAGAAGTAAACGATAATCGGTCCACGATGGTAGAGACTACACGATGGTATACCCGAACTCCCACCCTCTAGAGCTCACCTTCCCAACTCCAAATATGCAAATCTTCGTGCCTCCCTTTTTGTTTCTTCCTTCCTTTAAACGATCAAATTTCGAACAGAATTTAAAGTTATTTCAGCTACAGTCCTTAACCTCCATAACAGACTCAATCGCTGACGCTTCTTCAAGTCGTTTACTCTTCCTTCTTTAATTAAGATGCCTATCACAAACCGGTTCAAAAGCAAACCGGGTCTTGAACCGCCCGGTCGAAGCCTCCTAGATCATTTAGTAAATTGGTTGCGTAACCACGACAGCTTAGCTACAATCGAGTACCATTTACAATGCGATGAAGCATGAGGCACTCAATCATTTAGCACACTAACGTTAAATTCGCAAGACTAAACAATCGTTTAGACGACGACGTTGCTGTGAAGCACGATCCTCTAGACGATCATTGAGAAAGTGCTTAAGTAACATTTACTACGCGATCGTGTAGTCAGTGACTAAGCGATGAAGCTTGCTGAGCTACATGATCGTTTAGTGTGCGCACGTTCACCTTGCTATTGAGTATCCTATACTCTAGGATCGCTTACCCCATCGTTTACACGATCTGACCAACCTTGCGGTCGAGTATCCCATACTCCTTGCCTTGAAGCTTCATCACGAGCGACTCACACTGACTCAAACACTTTGAATTATAGATTCGTAGCAAGTTAATATGCCTAAAAACATAGGGACCCTTACAATTAACTTTGAATGTAAAAGAATTGAAAAAACCAGAGGCAACCATCCCAGAAATCTCCATTAATCCACATCCACAAACCTATTTAACACTTAAATAGAATGCAAACATGATTACACCCACCAAGCTCTGATACCAATTGAAGGAACTCTTATCAAAGAGAGCCTTTGAGCAGAAGCAAGATCGTTCCAAATTCGTTGTGATAGAATTACACGCATTCACAAATATACAAACTAGTTACGCATTTCAAAAGACATTATGACATGCTTTGATAAATTAAATACAAAGGAACAAGAGACATACCTTTTGAGAAACTCTTCTTCTACCTTTCTCTCGCTCTCGTGGATTCTTGGACCAGCACCTCTCGCTGTTGCTAGAACGCCAGGCTAATCGTCTACCCAAATCTCTCGTTGTCGCTTAGCACACGAACAGTCTTCTCCACGAACAAGAAGCCTCTGAGACACCACCGCTTAGTGACCTTGGTATTCTTGGAGTGAGAATCTAGGAGTTGTGGGCTCTATTGGATTTAGTAGAGGGAAGGAGGAAACTACGATCATATTCAACTTGAATCATATATAATCAAACTCCCTCTTGTCAATTTGAACACTTCAAACTGACCCAAAAATTGATTCTCAACTTGAATCTATTTATCTACCAAGGGGACCTTATAGACCTATCGCTTGAAGCTCCAACGATACGTGAATAGCTGACTAAACTCTTCAGCCACGAGTTCCACCATCTGTTAACTATCGGGCACTCCACTAAAGACCGATAGCTACACTCTTCTCACCACAGATATATTTTTGCATCCATCAGATATAACGAGTCAATAGTACGATAACCCTTCACAGATGCTCGTAAGTATAACTGGGCCAATTTACCGTTTTGCCCCTGTAGTTACCGCTAACTTCTTACGTACCACTGATCCCTCTAATAAACAATACATCATAGTCCTACTTTGAGTGGACACCTCTCGGGCCATGAGAAGGTGTGTGGTGCCACATCGTTCAAGTCCTAGAATCATCTCTTATGCCAAACTCCTTTGTATAGGATGCCCCCGCTCGCATATCTCCACATGAATGATCAGGATCAGACCATCTATAGCAAGTCACAACATTTGTAACTCTTCTACAAAGTGAGTCGCATCCATAGTATCAGCAGGATAAGGTTTCCTTTCTATATCTATATACTATAAACTATTTTGGTTATCACTTAAGGCATGATTCAGCTGTATGTCTCCACATACATGCTTAAGTTACAACGACAACCAGGGATCTTATTTTATTGGTTTGTGGTAAAGCAAATAAAACATCCCATGTTTCATAGACAACAGTGAAGAAAATATTTCATATTATTACATCACAAGCGTTTTTTCAATATAGGTGTTTACAAACTACAGGATGCAACGAGAGTTTAGGGCATCATCCTCAACAATCTCCCACTTGTCATAAAATGTGTGGGGTGTACAAAACAACTAGTACAAAATAATAAACTAGGGCACGAAGGCCCAGTACAAAAATCTTTCACTTGCCTTAGTCCAGCCGCGGGCAGTCCTGTAGACCCATGCTCTGAAGGTGACCCAAAAAAACTGTAGCCGTGAGATCCTTCGTAAACGAGTTAGCAACGTTGTGCTCCGAAGCGATCTTCGTGACTATCACGTCTCCTTGATACACTATCTCACAGATGAGGTGATACTTTCGCTCGATATGTTTGTTGTGCTTGTGACTCCTGGGCTCCCTGGAGTTTGCCACAACACCATTATTTTCACCATAGAGGGTGATGGGCCTAGACATGTCTGGAACAATTTCTAGATAAGTCAGGAACTTCCTGAGCCAAACGGCCTCTTTAGCAGCTTCACTAGTCGCTCCATACTCGGCCTTCATCGTGGAGTCGATGATTCACCCCTGCTTAGTGCTTCGCCACACTACTGCTCCTCTGTTAAGAGTAAACACTGACCCTGAAGTGGATTTCCGAGAATCCTTATCAGTTTGAAAGTCAGAGTTCGTGTATCCAGTAAGGATCAAATCCTTAGTTCCATACACGAGCATGTAGTCCGTCGTTCTTCAAAGATATTGAGGATGTTCTTGACTGCGGTCCAGTGACCCTGTCCTGGATTACACCGATACCTATTGAAAATCTCCACAGCGTAGTAGATGTCTGGTTTAGTATAGAGCATTGCATACATCAAACTGCCTACGGCAGATGCATGAGGGACCCGTCTCATCTCCTCAACCTCTTGAGATGTCTTAGGACACATTTTCTTAGATAATGTAACTCCATGCCTGAAAGGCAGTAGGCCCTTTTTGGTGTTCTGCATCAAGTATTTGAGCAACATGTTGTCAATGTATGATGCCTGAGACAGTGCTAGCACTTTGTTCTTACGATCCCAAAAGATCTGAATATCAAGAACAAACTGAGCCTCTCCTGATTCTTTCATTTGGAATTGGGTTGCTAGCCAGTTCTTAACTGCAGTCAGTAGTCCTACATCATTCCCAATGAGTAGGATATTGTCTATGTACAACACTAGGAAAACTACTTAACTGTTGCTGATTTTCTTGTAGACACAAGGCTCATCAACGTTTTGGTCAATGCCATTTGATCGCAATTTCAAATCGAATGTTCTAAGATCAAGACGCGCCAGTTTCAGCCCATAAATGGACCGATTCAGTTTGCAAACCTTTTGCTTTGTACCTTGGGCTATGAATCCCTAGGGCTGCACCATATAAATGGTCTCCTCAAGATTACCATTCAGAAAGGCAGTCTTGATGTCCGTTTGTCATATCTCATAGTCATAAAATGCGGCAATGGATAGGAGAATGCGGATAGACTCCAAGATGGCAACAGGCAAGAAAGTCTCCTCATAGTGACTCCCTCCATCTGGGTATAACACTTTGCCATAAGTCTAGCCTTGAAGGTTTGCATCTTCCCATCGGCACCTTGTTTCCTCTTGTAGATCCATTTGCAACCTATAGGTTTTACCCCATCAGGTTTGATCTACAAGATCCCATACTGAGTCGAAGTACATCGACTCCATCTCTAGATCCATGGCTTTGACCCATTCATCCTAGTCAACATCCTCCATTGCCTTCTGATAAGACAACGGATCCTCAACCTCACCATTGGATACACGAGCATAAAGTCAACTGGACCCCTCCCACTGCCACAGCTGAGACGACGTGCCCGATGCCTACTCGCATCATCATCTCTCCAGCCTTTAGCTACGACCAAGATCTAATCCCCTGAAAAGAAGAACAAACATGATTAGTTGCCCTTGAGTCAATAATCAAGGTAGAATCATCATTCTCCATTAAACAAGTTTCCAAAACCAGTAAATCATATTTACCTTGTTTGACCTTGGACTTAGCCTTCTTCTTCTCCTTGATCCAGCAAAGACAATTCCTCTTCTGTTGCGTATCCTGGTTACAATGGAAACACTTTCCTTTGTCTCCGGACACTGGTTGCCTTCCCCGCTGGGCAACAGGCTGTGGGTTAACAGGTGCCTTCCCTTTCCCCTTACCATCCTTCTTCTTCTTCCTCTTCCACTTGGAAGTGTTAGAAGTAGAAGGTGCATACTTTGTTCCTGAGGTTGAACCCTTATATAACTTCTTTGATGATGAGGCAACATTTGCCTCATCAAACTTCTTTTCTTTACTTTTCAGTAGAGATTGGAATGTCTGCAACTCATTGAGGAGAGTTGTAAGGATATAGTCCACTTTGTTTAAAATCACATTGCTGACAAAGTACAGGAAGCTATCTAGCAATGAATGTAGGATTATGCTAACCTGGCTGCCCTCATCGATGTGTGATCCATTCATTTCTACACATGTTCACAAACATAAATGTGTTCCTCCATTTTGGAGTTGAAGATGCATTCTAGAGCCTCATGCTTGAGTTGTGCAGACGGTTGTTGACCATCCCCCACAGGGACACCATGATCTCAAATGCTGAGACCATAGGCTCATGCTTATTGGCCAAAATATCGTTAGGACTGGCCAAGATATAAGCTTGGGCCTTCTTGTTCGCCCATGTTCAACACTCATAGGCCTCCCGAACATTTCGAGTGGCATTCATAGGTGGAATAGGAGGACACTCCTTCGTACGGGCGAACTTTAAGTCATCGATGATAAAAATGGTTGTAATCGTGAGTTTCCAACTAGCGTAGTTTTCGCCAGTTAGTTTGTCAGCACTTAATAAAGCTAATGTGGCTGTAGCCATAATTATGTTACTGAAAAACGAACAAACTTAATAAGTCTATGCAATACCACATTTTAACACCAATTTTAGTTTTAGCAAAATAGTTTCCAAGCACCCTAAGTGAAAAGACTTCTTCTATTTTGCAATGATGCCCAAGCGAGGCAGGACAAACGTCACGGATGGGGTGATCGCATGCCCCTTCACTGAGATGAGACGCTCTCAACCATTAGGTAGAAACAACTCTTGTAAATGACCCTAATAGTCACTATTCATTGGTCTATGATTGTTAACCCTTAACAATTCTACGTAAGTGTAACCCCTCATTTTCGGCCCTAGAGTCCTGCCCTAATGCGCCCACCATAGGGAAAAAGCATATTAGGATAAGAGACTAAAGCGACCTTATCCTATATAAGAGATCAGATAAAGAATCATGCAAAATTGCCATCCTATAGGGGGACACTCCCAGGGTGCCTCGAGGCGACACATAGAAACATTATCCAACCTAACGAGAGAGATGTGGGATATGTTGTCACACGTCCCACACCCAATTACTATGAACATTCTCTCCATTCACCTTGATATTGACCTACCCAAACACCATCCTTTAGGGGGACACTCCCAAGGTGCCACGAGGTCGAGGATAGATCTCACGGTGTGAACATAAAGGGAGAAACACGAAGAGGTTTAAATGAAGTATTATATACCCCAAGTACCTCTCACTAAATGTTCTACCTAGGGATTCATTAACTTAGACCATCCGGCTACTGATTTTATCTATGTTAGTTTAATTTTCTCAAAAACAACTCTTGTCTTTGAAATTAAACAAGTTCAAGTAGTCACATTAAACTCTGTCACGGATTGTCCTCAAATTTTCATGCATGCATCAAATCTATCTAATTCACCTTTCTAGGTAGGTTCCCAGGTAGGGGTGTTCCGTTTCCGTCAGCTTAAATACCCCAGCCTAGATAGAACCCGCCTTAGACAAAATGTCCCTTATATATAGATGTGCTACACTTTTAATCTTTTATTAGTCAATTTAATCCTATTAAACTGATTAAAAGATTAAACCTTAAGTTTCTAATCTCATTAGAATCGTGATCTTAGGTCTATCTCCACCAAGTTTTAAAACAAGTTTAAAACCATGATTCAATCCTAAATTCGTATACATGTCTTTCTTATTGCTGTTAGTTTTTATTTCCTTTATAACACTTATAAAAGAAACAACCCAAACCCATACACATTGCCATGCACAACTAGGTATTTATAAGACTTATAAATTTAACCTATGTGTCATGCTTCATGCAATGTCCATTCATTACTATATATAACTCTTATATACTTGTAATGAACTAAGCAAACATGCTTCTATACACCCTTATACTATAACACTTATAATATAAAGATGATGCATGTCTATGCTTAATGCATGCATAAATATAACTCTTATATTATATGATGCATGAGCATGCTCTTATGTAATTTAAATCATGCAAACTCTAATCATAACTCTTACAATATAGAGATGATGCATGACCAATGCATAACCTAAGGTGGGATTTCAACTATATGGCATACCATATGACATATAATCAAACATACATCCTATGTACATTCACCAAATACTAATGGACTAGGATGATTAAGCCTCAAAACCATAAATAAAATTCTATCTATTATATTAACTCCATCGAGCAAACCGGTTCACAGACGAACCGGGTCTTGAATTACCTAGGCGAAGCCTTCTTGATCGTTTAGTAAACAGGTCAAGTATCCACAATCGTCTAGCTATGATCGGGTACCATTTACAATGTGGTGAAGCATGAGGCACTCGATCGTTTAGCGCACCAAACATTAAACACGCAAGTCTAAACGATCGTTTAGATGACGACGTTGCTGTGAAACAAGATCGCCTAGATGATCATAAAACAAGCGTTTGAGTAACAATTCACTCTGCAATCATATAGTCAGTAACTAAGTAATGAAGCTTGTTAAGCTACACCATCATCTAGTGCATGCGCGTCAACATGCTGCCGAGTATCCCATACTCAACGATCGCTTACCCCATCCTTTACACGACCTGACCAATGTTTGGTCGTCTTCATCCTCGAAGTACATCGCAACTCCTTGCCTTTCCTTGCCTTGAAGCCTCATCACGAGCGACTTATAGTGACTCAAACTCTTTGAATTATAGACTCGATAGCAAGTTAATACACCCAAAAATACAGGGGCCCTTACAATTAACTTTGAATGTAAAAGAATTAAATAACCAGAGGCATCATCCTAGAAAACTCTATTAATCCTCATCCACAAAACCATTTAACAATTAAACAGAATGTAGACATGATTCACCCACCAAAAGTGTAAATGCTATTCTATACAACATAGGATTTGGAATATTAGAACCTGTCTTTAGTACCAATTGAACGAACTCTTATCAAAGAGGACCTATGAGCAGAAGCAAGATCGTTCCAAATTCATTACGACGTCTTTTTAATAATAAAATCAAAGGAACGAGAGACATACCTCTTGAAGAACTCTTCTTCTCTTTATCTCTCGCTATCGCTTGTAATAACACCTCTCGCTGTCGTGTGCACGCCAAGCCAATTGTCCACCAAATCTTGCTGTCGCTCTCCACCGAATGGTCTTCTGCATGAACATGCAGCAAGCAAGACACCACCACTCAGTAACCTCTGTATTCTCGGAGTGAGAATCCAGGAGGCGTGGGCTCTGTTGGATTTGATAGAGGAGAGGAGGAAACTATGATCGTAAGATCATATTCAACGATCAAGAAAGTGGGAGAGATTTAGAGTCTATCATATAGACAGGTGCTTGATCGTTTAGAAATAGGTGCAAGATCGTTTAGTAAATGGGTTTGATCGTTTAGGTAAAACCGTCTCTCATGCGCGATCGCTTAGTAAAAGCTACACGGTTTAGGTCAACTACACGTGTACACGATCGTTTAGGAAAACGTGAGCTATCGTGTAGGCTCTTATTTTCTATACGATGGTTAGTGTACAATTCGTGAAGCGATTATTCGATCTAATTGCAAAATGAAAACTATTTTCATTTTATCCTTCAGTTATGAAAAACTGAATGTAACCTCCCACTTTCACGTACAATTATGGAGAAAACCACCAACAATTATCTCATAAATGTTTAATTATAAATAAATATAATCATATTATATTTATAACCTATAGTCTTAATATCACATCATATGTAACATATAAACATAGTCCTTTTCTCCTCCACTAGATATAAATCATATTTATATCCTTTTCCTCCAATTAATATATCTCATACATCATGTCAACTATATCATATATAATTGACCAGTTTAATCATATCATATATAATCAAATGCAGCTTGAAGCTCCAACGATACGTGAATAGCTGACTAAATTCTTTAGCTACGAGATCCACCATCTGTTAACTGTCGGGCACTCTACTAAAGATCGACAGTTGCACTCTTCTCACCATAGATATATTTTTGTGTCCATCGAATATAAACTGTCAATAGTACGATAACCTTCACAGATGCTCGTAAGTACAACTGGGCTAATTTATCATTTTGCCCCTGTAGTTACAACTAACTCCTTACGTACCACTAATCCCTCTAATGAACAATACATCATAGTCCTACTATGAGTAGACACCTCTTGGGCCATGAGAAGGTGTGTGGCGCTATATCGTTCAAGCCTTGGAATCAGCCCTTAAGGGAGTAATCTATCTACTTACCCCTGCTTTGAAGAAGGAGTGAATTCCATCTTATTTAGTTGAGTTCCCAGCTCCCCAATCAGACGAATCCCCAAAGTGGTAGGTTTGAGTTGGTAATCTGGTAACTTGCACCCATGGAAATCAAAGGACCACCCTCAAAGGCAAGAGTTCCCAACTCACACAAGATTAATGTCATGTTACCCATGGTTATCCTAGTGAAGTGAAATCTCTGTCATGAACGACGTTATATAATGAGACCAAACACTTCGTGGTCCAGTCTTATACAAACTCCTTTGTATAGGACACCTCCGCTCGCATGTCTCCACATGAATGATCAGGATCAGACCATCTGTAGTACATTACAACACTTGTAACTATCTACAAAGCAGATCGCATTCGTAGTGTCACCAGGATAACATTTCCCTCCTATATGCATATATACAGACCATTTTAGTTATCACTTAAGGGATGTTCCACTTATATGTCTCTACATACATGCTTAAGTTACAATGACAACCAGGGATCTTAGTTTATTGGTTTGTGGTAAAGCAATTAAAAATATCTCATGTTTCATAGACAACAGTGAAGAAAACATCTCATATTATTACATCACAAGTATTTGTTTAATATAGGTGTTTACAAACTACAGGACCCAACGAGAGTTTAGGCCATCAACTCCAACACCCACCTCATCCTTGGCTTGGCCAAGACTTCATTGGTTGAGCCACGTACCTTACCTCAGTTTCAAATTTGTCACACCCCCTCCCAGATTACCCTCTTAATCCATAAGAGAATGTGACTTCAGTAGTTACCAACCCTTTTATGGCACCCACTGCCTAACTTACATCCTTAACCTGCCCTGAGAACCCTGAAAATGTTGGGTTTTATATCCTAAAACTCGTGGTTTGTAAACAATAAAACTTATTCTGAAAATTCATGAAGTTGTTACTGAATATATGTATTGCTTATTAGAAATCCATTAAACCTAAAAGACCCATGACTATTACATGAGTACTTGAACTTTATGTGGAGACATAAAAGTGGATCCGGTTCGAGTAAATAGTCAAATTGATCTGTAGTATATGAATAAGGTTAGGTGCCTTAATCTGGTAACACTATTGGATGCAGCCTGCTCTGTAGTTGTTACAAAGAGTTATAAAGTGCTACAAAGTGATCCTAATTCGTACATGTTATGACATGAAGAGTGGAGGCATCATGTGCAAATAGGTTTGTACAAGATCGAACCACGAAATCAATCACTCTTACTTTATAACGTTGTTTATTGTTTAAGACTGACTATTTCAAAGCGATGACCTAGGTAACTTGACCTTAATCCTAAGCTAACTATGAACTCCTGTTTATTCAGGATTATCCTTAGATTTGCATAGGTGAAGGTTGGCTCAACAACGCCGACTCAATAAACCTCAATTTCAGGGGCAAGACCAGGTAGATAGTTGGGGACATAGGGTGCAAGAAGGAATTCACTCCTACCCACTTTTAGGGATAGTAGAGAGGTTGTTCCCTTAAGTGCTGACTCGGGTCTTGAACAAGGGGCCTCACCCTCTCATTGGCCCGAGAGGGGCTCAGTTTGTTGATTGGATCACAAATAAATTGTTCATTAGAGTATTAGTGGGACCTAAGGAACAAGAGGTAATTTCGGGGGTAAAACAGACATTTGACCTAGCCGTTATTACAAACAATCTTTGAAGGGTTAACTTATTAATCATGGTTATATCGAGTGGACATAATATATCTACAGTGAGGGGAGTTCAAATATGGGCTTTAATGGAGTGACCCATTAGTTAATGAATGAGGGTTAATTCGGTGTAATGAGTTTAGCCAATTAATCTCAGATCATTGAAGCCCATGATCTGTAGGTCCGCAAGGTCCCCCTACTAACAAATGGGGGTTAATTAGAATTATTTAAATTGTTTAAATAATTATTTATTAATTTCATTAAGAAAATTAATTTATGAAATTAATTTTGTAAAATTAATAATATTTTCAATTTTTGAAATCAAATTGATTTTTGAAATCATTTTGGTAAAAAAAAAAATTAAGTTAGAAAAACACAAAAATGGAATTATGGCTTTTTCCAATTATACCTTCAACTTGCTCACACAAAACCCACCCAAGTTAAGCTTCAATAACTCCAAGTATGAGCTGCATCCTATGCAACCATCTTCTTTGTATGATAGCCTACAATATATTGAGAATATTGGAGTGGAATTGAAGCATGCATCTATAGAATTTTTGCTGAAAATTTTGATGTAAAGAAGTTGTTCTTCAAGTGGGTTGTTGCTGTGAGTTCTTCTCCAAGTTCCCTTCATTCAAGCTTATTTTAAGTCCCACAAGTCAATTTAAAGCTCCAAGAAAATAGTGGAGAAGATCTTGAGGTGGTCTACAGCAAGATTTGGAGAAATTTACAGCTGAGAATCAAGATTTGAAGAAGTTCTACAAAGGTATGTCTTAAAACCCTCTTGTTTTAGTATGAGCATGCTTTAGTTACTGCCAAAATTAATGAATTAGAGTGCTTATTGATCCTTGTTGCTTCCGCTGCTTGCTGATATACTCTAACGGGAAACTCATATACAACATATAACATACTACAGATACTTAAACCCAATTAATATAACCAGTATTCAACATACAAGATATTTACATCATATTAATAGATATAAGTCCAGTGGGTCCCAACACTCCTTATTAGTCCTTAACATTAACAACACATATATACAGACATTTTCAGAATAAACACCTAAAACTTCACTTCAAACTTTGAGTTTATTTTGAGTCCTTGAGTGGCAGAGCAGCAGGGCAGCTAACTTTTAGGAGATGACCATTACTTGAGGAAAAGAAAAAATTTGAAAAGATTGAACTACTAGCCCAGTGAGTGACTATAAAAACATATACATCATTCTTAATACTGAAAAACCAAGTAAACTTATATTTAAAACTTTTAAAACATAGACTCTCTTAAATCATAAACCATCATAATCTTTAGTTGAGAGAGAACTCTTTTGCTTAATCCATCAACGTCAATCCTTAGTTGGTGTGGAGTAATCTCAACACTACCAACATTAACAATACCTACGTGCACGTGGTAACAACTAAGTACCGATATACCTTAGGTACTATGGCCTGGATACCTTCTCGATGTCCTTTAGTATTAGGTTCATTACTAAAACATCCCCAGATACCTTAAGTCCTTCAGTATCGAGTTTATAATAATGATCATAAAACTCTTACTTTGAAATAAAGCCTACTTTGTAAACATAAACAATATAAATCATAGGCTGACATCTTTACTATATAACAAGAAACTACTAATGCATTCTTCATAAACTCAAGGTATAATAATACTTAAATCATGCTTTCATAGAATTTTACACTAAGCATGCTTGTAGAAAACTCTTTGGAAGCTAGTTTCCTTGGATACTATCATATTCATACAAAAAGATGAAAGCAAGTATGAAAACTAGTCTTTTAAGTAAATCATGCGTTTATTAAACATTTAGAAAATACTTAGTTTTGTCACTCATGGCCTTGCGCATGCTTCCTAGGGTTGATAAGCCTTCCCTATTGGCATTAACCCTATGGAAATGATAAACATGTTTGGTCAATGTTGTTAGTCCCTTTGTGAGACTAACTCACTTAAAAAAGCTTAACATTTAACTTGAAACACCAATTCCCATCTCAACGTATACCTCCTCTATGCATTCACAACTTAGAAAAATTCTTGAGTGATGATACTAGACTATGCAGTCACAAGCTCACACCATGTGTCAGCGCATGCCATCCCAACGCAGCCACGTCCTTTAATGCATACTAGCACATCGCATCCCTTAATGCAGCCCTGCACCCTCAACACCTCGTGCACACGCTCGCTCCACCTTGCATGCAACTTAGCACACACTTGCGCTCACTTTGCCTTCTCGCACACCTACAGCATGCCCGTGTTAAGCTGCCTGCTTATTCAAACTAGAATTCTAGTTTCAACTTTGAGCTCGAATAACGTGTTTTTCAGACTTTATCTTTGGAAATTTCCTTCTACAGCCTCATTTAAAAATGTCTTAGCTTGCTTACATTAAACCCTGAGCTTCAAATTCTTTGTGGACTAGCCAAAAATCTCCAATCTTCTCCTCTGGCCCAGATTTACCCGAGAGCCTAACCTTCTTGAGGAATTCTTTACAGTTCAACTCGAATTTCTAAGAATTTCCTTTTGACAACCAAAGGACAACAATTATACTCATTTATGGTTCAAATGGCTCTAGAATCACTTCTTTAGCGCGAGATAATTGCCCAAACCAAGTTTATGAAATGAGCCTTCCCTTTTATACTTGAAACTACATGGCCATTAAGTAAGCTTAGGTTGCCACCTATCCCACTAAGTTGGTTTAACTCTCATAATCTTGATAGCTAGCCCACTACAAACGGTGATTAAGCTGAAAGCTTCCCTTAATCACCAACACATGGTTCTTCACGTTCTCACCAACGCACAACAACACTTGGATACATACACGTACTTGGCCAACGCACGCCTCAGCGCCATTTGCACCCATCGCCTTGTCCCTTGGTCATCGCATGGATTCCTTGCCCGCACACCTTTTCCTAGCCAACGTGCAGTACAACCCCATCACCTAGGCATCTTGCCATGTCACGTGTATCCATGCCCATGTAACCTCAACATGAGGCTTGGCCAACACATGGCACTACCTTCGGCCAACACTTAGCCGCCTATTCCTTGCCTCATGTCCAACATGTGATTGATGCGTTATTTTATTAAATGGAAATATGGATGATATGCGTTGATGGAATTACGTTGTGCACTCAAGTTTCCCCAGCGGAATCCAAGTGTAAATTCCTTTGAGTTTCCTGGTAAGTCCAAGGTCGATCACAGGGACTTGTGAAAATAGTTTTCATTGATAATTTTCTTATGAAAACTTTGCGGTAACCAATAAATAAATAAGGTGGTTGGTTTGTTGTTGCATTAATAAAAATAATAATAAATGCGGCAGAGTTCGAAAAGAGTTGGCAACGGGAAATACGATGAATATGCGATGAACAGGTTAAGAAGGGTTTCGGCTAACACTCCCTAGGTTGCGTTCATGCCTTGCGATCATGCAACATGCATATAATAGTAAACCACCTCTCGGCGTGAATGCCACGGCTTCTAAGGCTAGAACGCATGCGATAAATATGCGATAAGTCTATAGGGTTTACACATAAACCTCTATTTCTATTTAAGCGATGAAAACATGACATTCACACAAATATGTGACCGTATAATATCATTCCTATTCCTAGGATGCAAGCGATGCACGTTGACAAACAGAGCTTATCTCTAAGTCCCTATTTCTTGTTTATGCAGGTCTAATCTTGCTCTTTCAAGTCAGATTCTAACCTAGCTCTCTCGAGACATTAGGTTCTTTCTTTAGATTCTCTCTCGAGCAACTCTAAAGGGATGTTTCGCACAGCATAAAACAAGACAATCGCAAGCAATGAACTTCCTAGATCATGTTAGCTTAGTTCCCCTCAACCCATTCAACTAGTTTAGCTACTCATGCGTATTAAGAGAGTGAGCAGATGTAGAAATATAACTTCCATTGAATAGATAAAAGATGAAGTACAGAATAACAATGGAAGTACAGTAAAGAGCCTGGAGCAATTTCTTGCCACCAGGAGTTACACTGTTCTACTCGTGCTCTAATGATATTCTCACTTTCACGAGAGTCAACCTGCTCTCTGCTCTTACGCCCCAAGGTCCTCTTCCGAGCTGCCTTAGATGATCTCCGGCATCACCACTCTTCTCTAGCTCCGCCGTGAAATGGAAGAGAAAACTATGAACAGAGGTGTGAACTTGTAAGGTGATGAAGTAATCGACTGCTTAACCCCTTCTCTGAAGAATGCACTTGGTATTTATAGGGAATCGAAGGTGAAAGGCGGCTTCTTTCTCCTAGTTGTACAGATGGGACTGCTTTAATTCCTGACTGATGCGCCGGATAATTGTCACCAATAAAGCTGGATGTACTTTGTGACCGTTATCGGCTATCAACTTAATTTGGATCCAATTATTGTCAGCTTTCTGTCCCATCGATATTGATTATCCTTTCGTCCAAATGTGCCCACCATGTTGCCATGATTCTTCTTGGATGAATATTTGCAAGCGCGAGCAATGCAAAGTCTTGTGGTGAAGTTGTGCTCGACCGATGAATTCCTATGATCGCAATCTCTGCAATGCATTAACGCATATTCTGCATAAAAAATATAAAAATCAATAGTTCCAATGCGCTGACGCACGCGACTGCAATATTATAGATTTTATGCTTAATGAACGCAATTTATCATTTTTCATCAATGCAATCCAACATTGTTTAATAACTTAGCACTATGATAACGTGCATTTCTGCCCGTTATCAATGCTCATCTTAACCTCAAGGTGCTTAGGTTGCGGCTCACCTCAATAAGACCTTCAATACATGGTTTCTCTACTTAGCCAAAAATTTCTTCTAAGTGCCTACATACCTTACTACTCGAGGGCTTCCATCTTAAAACTTAGAACATTTCCTTCCTTCTTCAATCATTCTCAAGCTTCTGCCCTACAAACATAATATTAACTTACACTTAATCCTAATTAACATACGAATTAATATACTTAAGTAGGAAAAATAGAGTTCGAGGTTTACAAAATTGATCCTTAATGACCAAGAAAACCTATATAAACGTATACCACCTCATGTTGGGCGCATGGTTGCCTCCCCAACAACCTTATATGTTTCCAACATCACTTTCTATGCGCCCACATGGTGTTTCAACGCATGGTTCTCTAGGTTTGGATGTATGGTTCCCTAACTATGCTACCAACTTGTTCTCTTCTCACAACATAGCATCCTTCTTTGGCTTATAGCAATGGTATGCGTCAACTAGGTCCTCTTTCCTAGGTATATATCCAACTAGGTCAATTTAGGTTTCCTTGGTATAACTCTTTCCTAAGGAGTTGTCTCATGCTTTCATCTTGCTCTACATAGACCCAAAATGGAATCTGACGGTATGCACAAGCAGAACAATCGAAGTAATAAATCTCAAATAGGGTATCGTCATCAGGGACCAACGTGAGCAAAATTTTCCTAACTTAGCTATCACAATTCTTCGTCAATTTTATCCAAGAATCCAAAAGATGATTTTTGTCTATAACTACGAAAAACAAAAATCCAGTCACACACAAAAAACAATTCAGAGCAAAACAATTCCAGGGTGGTGTATCATTTAGGGAATACAATGAATATGACATGCAATTGATTGAAATCGATAGATTGCAGCTAAAAGTTCTAAAATCAGGAAATCCTCTCTCGAGCTCAAACGATCCTAATAACTACCCATCGACCCAAATATCTTCTATCACTTGAATAGTTACAGCATTAAGACTCTTCAATCGCACCCCTTTTTATTCTAAATTCACTCTCATGCAATTTCGAATAACAATCTAAATTATTGGGTCCAGCGAATTAAATTCTCTCTTGAGACATTTAATTAACTTAAGTTCATTCAATTAGTGGCCAGTTAATCAAAAGCATTAAGCACAAACAATTTAGAAATCTATGCAAAATCAAACAATTGTAAATTTAATATTCAAAGTAACATCCCTAAAATCCACAAACACCCTAGAATAAAAGAGTTTAGCCACGCATGATTTCGATAACAGTGTTCAACGAGCAAACAATCATTATGATGGAAAATAAATTAACAAAGAAGAATGATCTCCCCTCAATATGTTCAAATCCCAATCACGATCTTCTTGACTCTCGCCACGAATACCGGACTGTTCTTCAACAAAATGAACGATCACGATCATTCTTCCTATCACGATCAATCTAGAAATGTTCTTAGATCAACTTTCAATCGAAATCTCGAGTCTTCAACCAAAAACGATTAGAATTACTCTATTTTGGCTCTTGTACAGACTAGAATTTAGGTAAAATCAATAAAAGTCAGCTCTCTATTTTCCTCCTCCTCTTTTTCAGATCTGGCAGCGCAACGCTATTATTTATAATATGCTCGCAACGTTGCAACGTTGGCGTCATGCCAGCCACGCATCAAAGTCATAGTGTTGCAACGCTACGAGTAGCATTGCAATGCTGACCTGTTCCAAAAAGCTCTTGGGTCTACAGGGTCAGGGAACAGCATTGCAACGCTCTTCTAACGGTGGCTCCCCTGAATTGTCTTCCAAATTTGTCTATTTTCTTGATCTTGGGTCCTTGGTTTCTTCCTAATTCTATACCCAACCTGTAATTGCTTAAAGTTGGAGTTTTGCCCCGATTTTTTTGATCATTTTCGAACAAATTGCTCATGATGCTTAGTTTTCTGAAATAACTCAATAAACTGCATCAAACTAAACAAAACTAGCAATATTAGTTCTAAATTTAAAAGTAATAAAAGCACTTTTTAGATGCTTTTCACCACCAAAAACTTAAAAATTTGCTAGTCCTGAATAAAGAAAAGAAAGAAACACAAAGTAGGAGAAATAATGAATACTGAAATGAAAAAGGTTCAAGGGATGCATTCTCTTATTCCGATTTCATCAACTTTTCAACATATACAACACTCATCCATAGAAAAATTCAAACACATCCTAATCATTGAGAGTTTCTAAAGCCAAAAATTTTTATCCTCTATGTGTGTATGTGTGACCCCTCATTTAATTCAAAACTCAAAAACTAATTTAAGATTTAATTAAGCTTCATCAGTTTTCCCCTAATCTAGCTCAAGCATCAATCGTTAAGCATCAACACACTCAAGGAAGTAATATAACCACTAAGGTGCCTTATCTCTCTCTCTCTCTCTCTCTCTCTCTTTTTAACAACAAAAGGGCCCTAAACTTGCATCATTTTACCTAGGGGCACTAGCTTTCACACATCCACTGCAGGGAACCATACCTAGTCAATTCCCAGGTGTCCTAATGGATCACAGCAAAGACAGCTCTTTTTACCCCCATGCATGCATACACTTTGCAAGTTTACAATAAGAAAAATATATTTCTTTTAAGCACATGAGTATACTCTTCTCTTTCATTTATTTATTTTTTTCTTTTAAGGCAAAAACAGTATTCTTTTCTTTCCTCTTAGTCTAACATTACAAACCATCATGCAAGACACTCTCTAATCAATGAAGCCTTTCGAGATGACAACCAAATTGACTTAAATTAATGCTTTGTTCAGTTAGAGGTTCTAAATTAAAATGGTTCATGCTCAAGATAACAGAGGTTACAAAGAGGGATTCAGAACAAAGAACATTCAAGACAGGATTATGTTATCCAATTTCTACTTCAAAGCATGGCATACATCATGAGTGACTCATCAATCATCATAGTAAAATAAAGCAACCAAAGGACACAATTCAATCAGTCTCAGCATTCTTCCTAACCAAAATCAACTCTTTTTCAAAATTTTCAATTTTTTTCAATTTTTCCTCAAAATCAACAATAACATGCATAAAACAATCAACTCAAAACAACAAGCCTAAAATCACAAGATTCAAGCACAAAGTATGCTCCCACCCCAAACTCAAAAAGATGCATCGTCCTCAATGCATAACATCTAAAACAATCACACAACATATGAGTGATACAAGCCTGGGTAATGAGTAGAGATTCACGAATCTGGATGGCGAACTGGTGCTTGAAAACACTTGAGCATCATTTCCAACCTGAAGAACAAAACAAAATAATCATGAGGTCACTCTCTATCCTAAAAAAAAAATCAAATAACAAATCAAATCAAAACTGGATTAAAACTAGAACACTTGGGTTGCCTCCCAAGAAGTAATTAGTTTAACGTCTTTAGCTAGACTAGGACTCTAATTCAGACAACTTTCAAGGTGGCTTCATCATTCCATGCACATCAACACCTAAAATATATAACTTTCTTCCATACTGACATTCATATAAAAAATTAGTCGAAGAACAATTATTAGAAAAAGCATAATATTCTCTCCCTCCGTCCCGTACTGGCTTCATCATTTCATGCACAATTCTTCGTCAATTTTATCCAGGCATTCAAAAGATGATTTTTATCTATAACTATGGATAACAAAAATTCAATCACACACAAAAAACAATTCAGAGCAAAACAATTCAAGGGTGGTGTTCCATTTAAGGAATGCAATGAATATGACATGCAATTGATTGAAATCGATAGATTGCAGTTAGAAGTTCTAAAATCAGGAAATCCTCTCTCGAGCTCAAACAATCCTAATAATTACCCATCGACCCGAATCTCTTATATCGCTTGAATAGTTATAGCATTAAGACCCTTCAATCACACCCTTATTATTCTAAATTCACTCTCATGCAATTTTAGATAACAATCTAAATTACTGGATCAAACGAGTTAAATTCTCTCTCAAGACATCTAATTAACTTAAGTTCATTTAATTAGTGGTCAGTTAATCAAAAGCATTAAGCACAAACAATTTAGAAGTCTATGCAAAATCAATCAATTGTAAATTTAATATTCAAAGTAACATCCCTAAAATCTACAAACACCCTAGAATAAAAGAGTTTAGCCACGCATGATTTCGATAACAATGCTCAACGAACAAACAATCGATGGAAAATAAATTAACAAAGAAGAACGATCTCCCCTCAATAGGTTCAAATCCTAATCACAATCTTCTCGAATCTTGCCACAAATACTAGACTATTCTTCAACAAAACTACACGATCACGATCAATCTTCCTATCACGATCAATCCAGAAATGCTCTTAGATCAGCTCTCAATCGAAATCTCAAGTCTTCAACCACAAACTACCAGAATTGCTCTGTTTCAGCTCTTGTACATACTAGAATTTAGGTAAAATCTATCAACATCAACTCTTTATTTTCCTCCTCCCCTCTCTTTTCAGACCTAGAGGTGCAACGCTGTTATTTATAATATACTCGCAGCGTTACAACGCTGGAAACCAATGTTGCAATGCTTGCATGATGCCAATCACACGTCAAAGTCGTAGCGTTGATACGCTGCCCTGTTCCAAATTGCTCTCGGATCTGCGGCGTCAGGGAGTAGCATTGCAACGCTCTTCCAACACTGGCTCTCCCGAATTGCCTTCCAATTTTTCCTTTTTTCTTGATCTTGGGTCCTTGGTCTCTTCCTAATTCCATAGCCAACACATAATTGCTCAAAATTGGAGTTTTGCTCCGGGTTTTTTTATCATTTTCGCACAAATTGTTCCTGATGCTTAATTTCCTGAAATTACTCAATAAATCATGTCAAATTAAATAAAATTAGCAATATTAGTTCTAAATTTGAAGGTAATAGAAGCACTTTTTAGATGCTTTTCATAATCCACAAAGTCCACCTATGCATCCAACTCTCCCTCACTTCATCCTTCCTTGTTTTTCATCTTCTTCTTAAAGCATAGCTTTCTCATTTGAGCTCAAGGCATAGCCATGTGTCCTGTTTGCCTCTCCTCATCTCAAAGTATGTGCCCACATGGTCATCTATGCGCCCACTTCAACATTTACGTGCCCAACACTCTAATCTTTAGGGTTTCAACCAATTATGGTATCCTATGTTGTCCAATAGTTAGCCAAATTTTCTCCCTTGAATACTCTATGTGCCCATCATCTCCACTCTATGCGTCCAACCCTAATTTCCTCTCTTGGTGATGCATAATTCAACACATGGTTTACTTAACACTTAACAAAGCTTCCCTATACTTTCACTTTGTCCCTCATCTCAAAGCATGACTCCTCATGCTCACAGCATAGCTCTTTATACTCATAGCATAGTTTCCAACTGTTAGGATTGATGTCCTAAATCTTGAAGGATCCTATAGTTTGTAATTGAAATGTACAAACATTTTCTTTATATAATAAAATATTTGATTTTTTATTTCAAAATTAGTTTCATTAACCACAAACCAATAAACTAACATCCAAGGTTATCTTGTAGCTTAAACATATATGTAGAGACATACGGGTGCATCATGTTTAAGTGATGACCTAAATGGTCTGTGGTATATGAATAAGGCTAGATACCATATCCTGGTGACACTACGAGTATGACCTATTTTGTAGATGTTACAATTGTTGTAAAGTACTACAAATGATCTGATCCTGATCATTTATGTGGAGACATGTGAGTGAGGATATTCTATACAAAGGAGTTTGTATAAGACCGGACCATAAAATGTTTTGTCTCATTATATAACACCATTCATAATAGAGACTTATATTTCACCAGGATGACCATAGGTAACATGACCTGAATCCTGAATGAATTGTGAACTCCTACTTATGAAGGCGGTCCTTTGATTTGTATGGGTGAGAGTGACTAGATCGCCGACTCAACAAGCCTACCATTTTGGGATTTTTCTAATTGAGGAGCTAAGAACACAGCTACAAAAGAAGAAATTCACTCATTTCCCAACATCGGGATAAGTAGATAAATTGCTTCCTTAAGGGCTGATTCCGGGGCTTGAACAACACCACACCCTCTCCTAACCCGAGAGGGTTTGATCATAGTTGGACTATAATTTATTGTTCATTAGAGGGATCAGTGGTACTTAAGGAGGGGCAAAATGGTAATTTTGGCCTAGCTGTACTTATGAGCAGTTTATGAAGGGTCATCGTACTATTGATTGGTTGTATCCAATAGACACAAAAATATATTTGTAATGCGAAGAGTGTAGCTGACGGTCTTTAGTGGAGTGCCCATCATTTAACAGATGGTGAATAATTTAACTTAAAGAGTTTAATTAATTATTCACGTATCGTTGGAGCTTTAAGCTACAGGTCCATAAGATCCCCTTGATAGCTCAACAGTATTTAATGAGAATCAGTTTTTGGATTAAATTGAATTGTTCAAATTAATTGAAGGAATTAGTTATATGTGATATAATTAATTTAATTTAATTATATATGATATAATTACTATAATGTATTTGATGCATTATAATATTAAGTATCTATGAGAGAAAATAAATATTTGAATATGATTCAAATATTAATTATATGGATTGGATTCATATTGTTAAAATTAATACAAATATGATTTATATTAAAACCATTAGTGAGAGAAAGGAAACCATAGGTTATATTTTATATGATACAATATTAAAACTATAGGCTATATACATTTGATATAATATATAGTTTAATATATATTATATAATAAGGTAGTTATATATGTAGATCAGTTACACACTTTCTTCTTCTCTGTGTGGTGAAGAAAAGAAAGAAATAGAAAAATCTCACAAGGTGTTCTAAGATCTTAGGCTCTTCCTCTCTTCTCCTCTCTTAATCCCTTCCCTCACCAAAATAGTTAAGAGCCCACTCCTTGTGGATTCTCATCCCAAGAATACCGACGTTGCTTTTGTGGTAGTGCCTTTTTTTTTTGTATTCATGATTTCACAGTGAAAAGGAAACGTAAAGATTTCGTTCTTCAAGGGTAAGTCTTCTATTCCCTTTTTCTCTTCTTAGTTTCTCAAGCATGTTGTATGTTTTATTTAATTAAATATATGATCTATTCTTTTTTCTCTATAAAAATTGCGTTCTGTAACTTTTTTAGAATTGGGACGATCCACTTCTACTATGCACCCTTCACAGGGATCCTTCACAACATCTTTTATGCATCCAAAATTGTCCAAAGTCTCCGCTAGGTTACACCTACTATGCACGCAACCATGCTATGCTATGACTTACTATGTTATGACTTTGTCAATTATGCTATGACTTTTTGCCTATGGTATGACCTACTTCCTCAACTATACTATAAGTTGAACTTAGCCAAGATTTTTCATTCTCTCCTATGCTATGAATTCAACTCTCATTCCCACGGCATAGTTTGGACACTTAGCTAAATTTTTTACCCCAATCTACTATGCCTTCAATACTTAGAAATTTTCCTTCCTCCAAGGCATAATTTAGGCACCTAGCCAAACTTTTCCCTTCCAAGGCTTCAAGTTCGAGTTCATCTCTTGACCTAAAGAATCGAGTGAGGGCCCGGGTGTTACACTAACGTTCTTGTATGATTTTTAAAGACACGTATGACATTATGATTCTTCAATTAACTACTCCTAAAAGTATCCCCAATCTATTTCACTGTCGCTACGAGTAGACCATTTCCATCTGTCACTAAAAGAACTCAGGACTCCCCCTAAAAGTAATTAACAACCCCTATTAGGAAATCCACACTCTCATGCAAGATTCCACTAATAGTCATGTGTTAGTCTAATATAAATTCCACCATCTTGAGCTCAAACTTAAACCAAAAAAACAGTTAATCTTTGATTAAAATATTAAAAGCATTAAACACACATACACACGAATGATTTGATGCATAATATAAGTCTTCTAATTAAATTAAGAATAAAATGAATTACTAAAGATTCAACATAAACATGCATTTTCTATTGGGATGTGCCTAAAGCCTCATAGTTATATATTCTTTGAATCAATGGTTGATTAGTTCTATATGCAGTAATCCGCTAAAGGAAAATCCAAGGTTATTTTATGTGACTTAAACATGTATGTGGTTGACATACAGGTGGATCATGTTTAAGTAATAACCTAAATGGTTTGTAGTATATAGATAAGATTGTGTGCCTTATCCTGGTAACACTACCGATACAACCCGCTTTGTAATAATCACAATTGTTGTAAAGTGTTACAAATGATCTGGTCCTGATCATTCATGTGGAGATATATGAGCAGGGGTATCATATCTAAAGAATTTGTATAAGATCGGACCACGAAATATTGAGTCTCTCTTTATAATGTCGTTACTAGAAGAGACTTACATTTCATCAAAATGACCATAGGTGACTTAACCTTAATCCTGAGTGAGTTGTGAACTCCTGCCTATGAGGACGGTTCTTTAATCTGCATGGGAGAGACTGACCAAATTCACCGACTCAATATACCTACCATTTTGGAGATTTGTCTAATTAGGGAAATGGAAACACAACTACATAAGAAGTAATTCACTCTTTCCCAATTGTTAGGGTAAGTAGATAAATTGCTCCCTTAAGGGCTTATTCAAGGCTTGACGAATGAGGCGTCTCACCCTTTCCTGACCCGAGAAAGGTCCAGTTATAGTTCGACTATGACTAATTGTTCATTAGAGGGATCAATGATACTTAAGAAGTTAGATGTAATTACAGGGGTAAAATGATAGTTTTGACCCAGCTGTACTTACGAGAAATTTGTGAAGAGTTAACACACTATTGATTGGTAATATCCAATGGACACAAAAATATATTTATAATGCGAAGAGTGCAGCTGTCGATTTTTAGTGGAGTGACTGACAATTAATGAAGGTTGATTAATTTGATTAAAGAGTTTAATCAATTAATCTTGTATCATTGGAGCTTTAATCTGTAGGCCCATAAGGTCCCTTGTCAGCTCAATAAAGACTAATGAGAATCAAATTAATTTTGGTTTAATTTGAATCGTTCAAATTAATTAAAGGGAATTAATTGTTTGTATAAGATACAATTAATGTATGTTGATACATTATATTGTTTAATGAGAGAGATAAGTATTTGAATATGATTCAAGTATTTATTAAATGAATAAGATTCATATAAAAACTATATGTTAAAATTAATGTGAATATGATTTATATTAAATCTATATAGTTTTATGGGAGAAGTAAATATCTGAATATGATTCAAATATTAGTTATATGAATATAATTCATATAAAAATTATATGTTAAAATTAATGTGAATATGATTCATATAAAACTATATAGTTTGATGAGAGAGATCGTTCTTTGAATATGATTCAAATATTAATTTATATGAATGTGATTTGTATAAAAACTATAGGTTATATTATATGTGATATAATATAAACTATAGGTTATTTTATATGTGATATAACATGTAGTTTAATATTTATATATATCAAGTTAGTTAATATATTATTATTATTATTATTATTATTATTATTAAAATTCATTAATTTGAATTTTGAAAGTAAAAGGGGAGAGAGTTATGATAACTCCCCCAACCCCCTCAATTCCTCTTAGATACGTGCAAAAACACAGAGGGAAAATGAAAAACGTGAAAATTTGTTTTCACTTATGTGGTTCATCTTCATCATCTCTCTGTCTCTCTGTGATTTTTCTCTCAACCAATCAATAGAAGCTCACACCTGTCTATTGATTCTCATTCTTGAGAATAACAAGGAAGAACTTATGGTGGTGTCTCCTTGTTGTTGTCGTTATGTTCAAGTTCTTGTGAATGGGAGTTGGAGGGAGATCGATGTTGTTGTTCTTTCTGTGAAGAGGAAAAACAAAGAACTGTTCTTCAAGAGTAAGTCTCTTGATCCCTTTTTTCTTTGTAATTTCCATGAAAAGCATGCTTAGATTAATATTGGTTTATCCATGTTTCCATTACTCTGTAATTTCATTGTTCTATAAAACGAAAATGAGACACTATGCATTCATTTGCTTCCATTTTGGGGAATTTCAATTCCTTCAATTTCTTAGGTCGAGAAGGTAAAAGTACTTTAAAAGCTCTATCGAACTCAGATAATTCACTTGCTCAGAGTTAAAAACTAATATCTTTGTATGATTTATATAGATTGCAAGACATTAAGCTCATTCTCTAAGTAATCACTAAGTGAACCCTATACTTAAATTTCAAAATCTACAAATAGTCATGCAAATATCATGTTCTAATTCAAGTCCTTCTATGTCAAGCTAAAACTAAAATCAAAGGTCATTCACTAAATGACCAAAATAACAAAAGCATTAAGCATTCAATTTGCATGCAAGGTAATTGCAACATGAAGAAATAAATAATAAATCCAAAACATTGACCCACAAAATTAAAGTTCCATAACTCAAGAAAACCATTAAAAACTAAAACTTTAATGAAAATATCTTCATAAAATATACAAAGGAAGGGGAAAAACAACATGATATGTGCCACGTTCGTTTTTGTTGCGACTCTATAAACTCAAAGTCTTGAATTTCTTCTTAGCTCTCAAACTCAAGTCTTGAATTTCTTCTTAGCTCTCGAGAATATTATTCAACAACTCTTTCAATGTGCAAAAAGTACTAAAGGGTCATTTGTTTTTTAGGAATATAAATAACTGAATACTTTAGATGACTAGAATTACAGGTATCCGATTTTTTTAAATAAGAATATTTGTTTTGTGGAAATGTTTTTCAAGATATCTGAGAATACTTAGATGACTGTATTTGTTTTATTGAATTTCTACTCAAAAATGTCTTAAATTTACATAATGTTCCAAAAATATCATTACGACTATTTATTCATTTATAATTAATTTAATATAATTTGAACTTATATAAAAAAAAAAAAATTTATTAATTTAAACTGTTTAAAAATTAATATAGTTTTATTATTTTATTTGTTATTTTTCTCAACAAAATAATATATATTAATTTAAAAAATTTTATAAAATAAATATTTATTTGAATTTGAATTTGAATATCTTTCTAAAAAATACAACTACAATATAATCAAAGAGAATAAAATACATAGTTCACAATATTTATTTTTAATTATAAAATGAAAATAAAGAAGAGTGATATTTTATATATGTATGAAAAAAGGTCAAAAAAGTAAAAAAATTATGTTCTCAACACGGGAATCCAGAAAATCTATGTTTCAGAAGGGCATCCAAAACTCCCGAGATACCCGAAAATCTTCAGATGCCCGGACATCTTATATTACCACAAAACAAATGCAGTAATCTGGATTTCCACGAAACAAACGACCCCTGTTGGAGAGTTTTCTGCATGGGAATTGACACAAACATACAAAACTCATATTTGTTTCACAGTTTTCAACACTTTACTTGGGAATAACCTATTCTCAAGCATTCTCATTTCTTTCACAAGGGCTTTCTATTTCCTAACCTATTCTCAGACATTCTCATTTCCCTCACAAGGGTTTTCTATTTCCTTCCAAAACTTTGCATTTCCTCTTTTCTCTTCTCCATCTGTTTTTCATTTTATATATAATCTCATTTTGAATATAGTTAATTACTTAATTAATTAATATTAATTTAATAAAATCAATATAAATATTTATTATAAATCAATAATAATCAATTAAAATACTTACTTAACTTATTTTTAAATAAAAATTTATTAAATGAATGCAATCACTTTTTTACATAAACAATTAATTAATTAGCTAACAATATATTAAATATATCTAATTAGTAAATTAGGATTAGTTAAATTTAGTTAGTACAAAATTTTGTTTTTAATAATAATAATTGATTATTTATTGTTTTCTTTTATAATCAAACAATTATTTATTGAGATTAATTTTAATTTGATTTTTCATTATGTACATATAAATTTTTTTTTAATATCCTTTATTAACATATCATATTTTAAACTTATTTTTCACTTTTTATATAATATATTGTTTATTAAAATATATTTTTATATTATTTAATTAAAATTAAAATTACTAATGTTGAACTTAATTAATTAAAAAATGAATAATATTATATTATAATTAATATGACGTTCATTTAATATATTAATTGGCTAATTTCAATTATAAATTACTCAATTTTCAAATATTTATAACTAAAATTGTTATTGATTCTTAATGAATAAACTTTTACCAATATATTAAATAATATTTATTTTTAAATTAATTAATCTATTACAATTATATAAGATTATAAACATAATTTTTTGTTCATAAAATTCTGATAGCATTTCTCATGCACAATCAAATGCAGTCATATTTGATTCTCAAACATCCTATTTTCAGATATTTTATTCCCAAGGATCCTCTATTCCCACGCATCTATAAACTTTAAACCAAACAACCCTTAAAAGACTTTGCTCTCTAATTGGTCTCCTTTTAAAATGAGTGAATGATTATATTTATAGAGGGGAGGAATAATCTTAATTCTAATCTACTTAGATTCCTTGAACACTATAGGAAACCTATCTGGACTTTAAATTGACTTTCCTATTTGAATTAGAAGAAAAAGGATTCAAATGGTGTTAATTTTGTAGCTTTTAAACATTGTGTGAATCTCGTGGGGCTTGTAGAACTAAGAGAATTAATGATCATTCAAAAAGGTATCGTCTTGGCCAATGAGTTGAATATTCACCTGGTGGAAGGTTCATAATTTTATATAAGAGGGCACAAATTTATATAAATAGAATTTTAAATGCATTGAATTATAACATTTAGATTATGAAATATTAATCAAAAACTACACTAGACCATAATTCTGCAACACCGTTGTAATGACAATGCCTATTCCCACCAATTCTCATATTCTCATCACAATCATTGATGATCACCTATTCAATTAGAAAAAAACTAAGATAGAGAAAATAACCATGACAGAATGTGTAATGGGAAATTCACCAAGATGGGTTGGCAAAGCTAAAAGCTAACAGTTAAAACATTTGAGTATATACATAAATCTTTAAAGAAAATCAAAATCGAAACTTCTTATTTGATACAAGTGAACCTTTTTATAGATGCTAAATATACACAAATTTGTAATGTCCTCACAATCAAATCACATCCATCCCCAACAAGAACATCACAAACTTATCCAAAGCACCTCAGCGATTATTACGGGGTGGTCGATTGCATGCGGTTTTTCCAAACAAATGAAAACTGGTGATACAGCAACATACCTTTCCCGTCGCTAAGGGCTATTCATAATTCATACTACCTTTAATCTATGTGATATTTGAGGATTTCTCGTAGATAGTTTAGTTGTTCAACCTCCCCTTGAAGTTCCTCCCACTACAGGAGAAAACACCATGGATGTAGATTAGATTAGAGAGAGCTTTAGGTCCTTTTATTGGAAAAGAAAACAAGTAAGGACTAAACAGAAACATGTTTTTCATTTAAGAAAAGACCACAAGACGAGGCAGTTACCTCCTGGTGAGACAATGATACCACCTTCCAGCCTGCAGCAGTTATGTAACGACGTTTCAGCACGGTGTGTCCCAAAGGTATCCCTGTTAAACAGTAGAAGCACTTACTTTTATTGGTTTGATTTCTAAAGGGCGCACTAAACACATTTACAAGACTTTTGAATGCTAAAGATTAACTGAAATTTAACCTGTGTTTCTTGAGAAATGAGTTGGACCATCAATCTCCAAAGCAACCTTCTTATCTACTATAACTGCGTCTAAAGTGTAAGCGTCAAATACATATTCCCTGATCCACTCATGACCTGTGCTGACAAGAAGACGGGCTACTTCTTTCTGAAATGATGAAGTTGTTTTCTGATTGAACCTCTTAGTTTTCCCAGCAAGAATGGTTTTCTCTTCAAGATCAACGCTTAAAGATAACCGAAGATGCGAATATTCCCGCTTCAAGCAGTAATGCACAAGACACAGTTGAGAAGCAAACATGATATCATTCCTATGCTGCTCTGAAATACTTTCCTTCTCAAAGTAGCTTATGGTTCTCCAAATGTGGGAAAAGAAACTACGGTCCACTTGCCCGAAGACAGCATAAGACCAAGCTATATTTCCTAGTTGATTCCGATTAAATTTGAGCACTGGACATTCTAATGCTCCATCTGATTCAAGCTCACTACTGACACCAACAGTACTTTCTTGATTACTACTTAATGTTTGTTCACTAAGATAGCATGTAATTTGACTAGCATCCTTGTAAACATTGTCTAAGGATTCCAGCAAAAGGTCAGGAGGCTCATTTAAAGAGGCAAAAGCCCACAATACCTGAGCTAGTTCCTGTTCTTGAAAGGTATGGACTATATCTGATGCTCTTTTTGCCAATTCTGAGAAGAGGTCAGAAGCAGAATGCTGCATTGAAGCAAATGCTCCAGCCATGTTAGCAACATTCTGAGAATTCAACTCCTCTATCTTGGTCAAGGTAACTTCTGCAACTCTATCCATCTCTGACAAATAAAGTTGATCACCTCCAATCTTGGACAATGCCCAAGCAATGTTAGAGATGCCTTGTGCGGAGCATTCTGGCAATGCCGTCATAGCAATACCGATCAGCATAGACATTTCTCTTCGACGAGCAAAAGCTAATCTATGTGATTTCATCATCAAAACTTTGTCCATATTCTTAGCAATCCTATGGAGTGCTGTGGCAATGTTCAAAGGAGACAAAGGGGAAGGACTCAATCCTTTCCCAACAGCAAGGATCATATCAGAAATAACCTCTAAAGCTTCATCTGCAGTCTGTGCTTCTATAATTGCTCTGTTCAAATTGACTTCCTTTTTACGATCCGAAGGCCCCGAGAATTGGGACAATCTATGAATAAATTCCTCCATGGTCTTCTCCTTCCTTTGTTCAAACATCCCACCACCCATCATCCTCACACTCTTACTCAAATCATTACTGTCCTTAATAGCTAAACTATCCAACAAATCCAAATCCATATCCAGTTCCAAATCCTCATCTGAATCAAACTCCAGGTCTTCCTCAATGACATCACTTTTCTTATTAACCCCATTATCCTTACTTTCCAAAATCTTCTTCTTCTTCTTCTTGTGCTTCTTCTTCTTCTTCACAGAAAACAGATCTTCCTCAGTCGAAGCGAAGCCTCTTGCCTCGATAGATCTAAGAGCGACCTTCCTAGCTCTCAAGCACCAGTCCATCCCCTCAGCATCATCAAGAAGCTTCGATTTCATCTGTTTTTTCTTCTTCTTCGGTGGTTGAAATCCCAAAGGGTCGAGCTCTTCAAGCAATTCCACTTCCCAGTCCATATTATCGCCATTATATCTAAAATCCCCATTTTCGCGGTCAAAATCGATACTGTTTGGGCTGTTGACAATAGGGCCATCAGAATTTATACAACTTCCCCGAACATGGCTAACATTAAGTTTTCGCGCTAAAACCCCAGATGCTAATTTGATAGTCGGAGGTGTTTTGTGAGAGAAAGCGGAGGAATTTAAGAAACTAAGGGGAGGAAATGTGCCCAACAACACTTCCATATCAAATTTCTTGCACAAATTTTTTCAAGATAAGATTTGTTATATGTATGAACTATTTCCTATGGCAAAATCGTGAAATTACACCAAAAAACTACAGAAAGAACAATGAATGATAGACAGATTGTGCCAGTAGAACATAGGAAGAGCAGTGGTTAACAAACTAGAGATGGCAACATACCCATCGGAGACTGGAAGTGCCGCATATAGAGATGAAGAGGGCAGTGTCGTTAAGGTCCCAACCCAACGCCATATGAGATAACAGTATAGAAGCCAAATTTCTTTTTTTAATTTTGAGAATTTTTGCCCAAATGCTTACGTCATTAAATCATGAGGGACGCTTTAACCATTTTAGGTGGAGTTAATAAATTTAGAGTTAATATGTTGGAATTAGAAAATTTGTATTTAAAGTGTAGAATTGGAAAATAGAGTTTCTCGATAATTATAAAAAGTAGATTAAGAGGGAAAGAAAAAGTTATTTGATAAAAATGTAAAACATAGAAATAGAGGAGAAGATAGAATTTCTCGATGAACGTGAAACATAAAAAATGGGAAGATAGAATTACTTGACAAATGTGTAAACTTCAATGATATTTATTATTGAAGTTGAGTTGTTTATACTAACCTACGAATTTAATAGGTCAAACGATCCCTTATCTTTTTTGCCCTCTTCATCTTTTCGGGTTTTTTTTCTTTGTGCACCTTTATCTTTGCAGTGCTTGCTTAGTGGTCGTCAAGCGTGTGCTCACAGAGGTCATGGACTCATTGGAAAGGTATTTGAGAGGTCTTCGAAGCTTCAAATGTGTGGATTTTTTCGTTGGAATGTGGGTTTGTTAGGTCGATCGATTTTTTCTTTAGTGAGATTTATTTTTTTTTCATTAAAAAGTGGCATCGAAGCGAGAGTGAGAGATGTGTGTTTGGGGCGTCGAATATATGGTTTTCTCATTAAAAAAAAAAAAAGCGAGATAGTAAGAGAGAGGAGAGTAAGAGAGGAGTGAGATCCTAATCTACGTTCATATGGTCTATTTTTGTGATTCCACCCTAATATGATGTGAAAAACAAAAACTTAATTATGAAAGGCATATTATTTACTTTCTTAATTCCATTCTCAATCTCCACTCTCATGTTGTCTCTTTTCTTCACCATGAATTTTAGCCTTATTTTTTATGTCGGTTCCTATCTTCCATTTTCTGCTTTTATTTCCTTTGCTACCTTTTCTTCTTCATCCTAAATTTACACATTGAAAAAGTACGGACACTTATCGAAGATCAGCGAAAGATTTAATTGGGTTTGGTCTTCTTCCATCGCATGGAAGAACCATGATTTGGTTGTTAGGGTTTTAATACACACTAAAATTTAGTTAGAGTTGGAAGAAAATGGATAATACTTCAAAAGCCCAAAACCCCAATAAAATAGTAAATTTATGGGGAAGAAGAGGGGTAACCATGGGAGTGGAGTTTGAGATTGGGAGCAAAAATAAAAACAGAATAAGAAAATAAAAGATGAAAAAAGAAAAGAAAAGAAAGAATCAAAGAAAGACAGAAAAAAAAGGAGATGAAATAATGGTAGAAAAAAATAAAAGAAAAGAAAGATGAAGATTGAGATTGAGATTTGGATGAAGAAAGAGAAACAAGAAAAAAAATAAAGAAAACAAAGAAATAGTAAAGAGGTGAATGAAGGAAGATATGAGAAAAAAATAAAATAAAAAATAAAAATGGGCCATGTGGTTGGTATGCAGAACCGGGATTATGCCCTAAATCTCGTGGTTTGTAATGTACAAACGAAATTCACTTATTTAATAAAATAAGAAATTATTTTATTTGACATTTAGACTTATGCAACTCAATCTAATAAATTAAGATCCAAGGTTATTTTATGTAATTTAAACATGTATATGGTTAACATACAGGTGAATCATGTTTAAGTAATAGCCTAAATGGTCTATAGTATATAGATAGGGTCGAGTGTCTTATCATGGTGATGCTACGAATACGACTCACATTGTAATTGTTATAATAGTTGTAAAGTATTACAAACGATTTGATTCTAATCGTTCATGTGGAGACATGTGAGTGAGGATATCCTATATAAAGAGTTTGTATCAGACCGGACCACAAAATATTTAGTCTCTCTTTATAACACTGTTAATTGAAGAGATTAGCATTTCAATAGGATGACCATAGGTGACTCGACCTTAATCCTAAGTAAGTTGTGAACTTATGTCTCTGAGGGCAATCCTAAGTCTATTATGAACTCCTATTCACGAGGGATTGTCCTTTGATTTGTATGGGTGAGAGTGGCCAATTCACCGACTTAATATGCCTACCATTTTGGGGATAAAACTGAGTGAGGAGCTGGGAACATTCATAATACAAGATGAATTTCACTCCTTCCCAACTATAGGGTAAGTAGATGAGTGTTCCCTTAAGTGGTGTCTCCGGAATTTGAACAAAGGGCTTTACCCTCTCACTAGTCTGAGAGGGGGTTTCTGTTTAATGGTTTGACTATAAACAGGTTGTTCATTAAAAGAGCACTAGTATTTAAGGATGAAGAAGTAACCTAGGGGTAAAATGGTAATTTTGACCCAACTAATGTTATGAACACTCGTGAAAGACTAACTTGTTGTTATTGGCCTATATCTGTGGACATAGAAATATATCTACAATGAGAAGAGTGTAGCTTGAAGGAAATTAGACATGAGGATTTCCATGAGCAGTGGAAGGATCGTTCCAAATTCCATTTGAAATTGAATACCAATAATTACAATCAAGAAACGGAAACTAACAGGTCATGCACAATACGAAATTACAGCATGCTTACAGATGAGATCAAGGGATAAAGTATACATACCTTTGAAGACTTATTCTTCAAACTCTCTCGATCACTCCAAGCGTCCAAGACAGCAATACACGAACGCTCGAACACAATGATCGCAACACAGCACGATCAACAGCAACCACCACACGAACAGCGCGAACACACAACGAACGGCCTCTGAAACCTCGAACTCAGTCGAGTTGAGTGAGGATACCACCACAATGGTTACCTTGGTATTCTCGATGTGAGAATCCAAAAGTGTGGGCTCTATATGGACTTGATTAGAGGAAGAGACTGGAGGAACAACAATCGTGTAGACGATTGAGCAAGTGGAAGATGAGAAGTGTCTATCGTATAAACGAATGATCAATGATGTAGAAGAAGGTAGCCTATCGTATAGACAATGCCCTGTGTTCGTTTAGCTACGACCAGCTGAGTGAACTATCGTATAGTGACACTCCACAATCGTTTAGTCTCTCTATGAGCTATCGTTTAGTGAATGATTTCACTTTATAACAATCCGTGAGTTTCTTTTCGAATTAAGCAACTCTTCTAAATTTAGGAAAACCTTCGTCCTTTTATCTCACAATTACCATAACACCACCAATAACGTCACACTCAATTGGTTATTAGAGAAAAAGAGATAATTATCCAATAATTAATATTATTATGAATATATATGATAATCAACTTACCATATTATATTTATAACCTGTAGTTTAATATTTCATCTCATGAAACATATAAACCATAGTTCTTTTTCTATTTTATGGTACTTAATGTAAATCATATTTACATCAATCCTCCACTTGATGTATTTCATACACCACACCGATTATATCATATATAATCGAATTTCCTCTTATCAATTTGAATATTTCAAATCAACCCCAAGAACTAATTATCAACTTGAATCCATTGAGCTATCAAGAGGACCTTATGGACCTGTAGCTTGAAGCTCCAACGGTACATGAATAACTGACTAAACTCTTTAGTCATAGGATCCACCATCCGTTAACTATTGGGCACTCCACTAAAGACTGACAACTGCACTCTTCTTATTACAGATATATTTTGTGTCCATATCAACCAACCAATAGTGCGATAACCCTTCACAGATCGCTCGTAAGTATAGTTGGGCCAATTTACCATTTTTTCCCTGTAGTTACATCTAACTCCTTAAGTACCACTAATCCCTCTAATGAACATAAGTCATAGTCCTACTATGACTGAGTCCTCTCTTCCAAAGAGAAGTTGTGGCCACTATGTTCAAGACCTGGAATCAGCCCTTAAGGGAGAAATCAATCTACTTACCCCTGCTTCGGGGAAGGAGTGAATTCCATCTTGTGTAACTGAGTTCCCAGCTCCCAAATCAGACAAATCTCCAAAAAGGTAGGCTTGTTGAATTGGCAATCTAGCCACTCTCACCCATACCACCCTCAAAGGCAGGAGTTCTCAAAACACTTAGGCTTGAGGTCATGTCACCTATGGTTGTTTAGGTGAGATGTAAGTCTCAAGTATCAACGACATTATATAAAGAGATGAATCATCTCGTGGTCCAGTCTTATACAAATTCTTTGTATAGGACACCTCCGCTTGCATGTTTCCACATGAATGGTTAGGATCTACCATCTATAGTAGTTCACAATACTTGCAAACCTCTGCAAAGCGGGTCGTATCCGTAGTGTCACAAGGATCAGGTATCCCTCTTTAATCCTTATACTACAGACCTTTTTAGGTTATCACTTAAGGCATGATCCACTTGTATATCCCATATACATGCTTAAGTTTACATACAATAACCATGGAGTTTTGTTTATTAGATATGAGTAAATGCAAAATAAAATAACTCTTGTTTTATTCATAACAATGTGTACAATTTATAAACTACGAGACTCTAGGAGAATTAGGACACCAGTCCCAACTCAGCTGTGGGTCTTTAGTGAAGTGTACCTACAGTTAACAGATATTGATTAATGTGGTTAATGAGTTTAACCAATTAATCTCATATCGTTGGGGCTTCTGATATGTAGGTCCATGAGATCTCCTTCCTAACTCGTAAAAGGAATTAAGGTAATTATGTCTTGAATAGAGTTTGAAATGTTAAAATTCACTTAGGGAAATAGTATAATGTAATGAATGATACATTATAATGTAAAGTTTATATTTTAATTAAACTTTATAATATAAATTTAATTTTGGATATGATTCAAAATTAATTTATAAGAAATTAAATATTTGAAGGAGTCCAAATATTAAATTAATATGAATTGGATTCATATCAAAACTATAGGTTAAAATTAATATGTATTAGATGAATATTAAAACTATAGGTTATGAGAGAAATACAATTGAATATGATTCATATAACACCTGAGCCCTTACAGGATTCATTAGGTTGAGAGATAAACTCAGACTTGGAGCCTTTAGAAGGGAAAAGTTTGAATAAGTACCTAAACTATGCCTTGGAGGAAGTAATAGTACTTAGGAAATTTCTAAGTATTGGAGGCATAGTAGAGTGGAGTGAAAAATTTGGCTAAGTGTCCAAATTATACTATGAGAATAAGAATTGGATTCATAGCATAAGAAAGAATGGAGAATTTTTGGCTAAGTTCAACTCATAGTGTAGTTGAGGAAGTAAGTCATATCATAGTTGATAGCATAGTTGACAAAGTTATTGCATAGTAAGTGAAGTCATAGCATAGCTAAGGAAGAACAACTCATAGCATAGTTGAGTAAAATCCTAGCATGTTGGGTGCATGGTTGGTGCATCCTAAGGGAAACTTTGGACAATTTTGAAAGCATAGGGGGATGTTGGAAACTATGCTATGAGAAAGAAGAAACTATGTTATGAGCATGAGGAACTATGCTATGAGCATAAGAGACTATGATGTGAGCATGATGAGCTATACTACAAGCATAAGAGACTATGTTGTAAGTATGAGGTGCTATGCTACAAGCATAGGAGACTATGTTATGAGCACGAGGAGCTATGCTATGAGCATAAGAAACTATGGTATGAGAATGAGGGGCCATGAGTCTAGATTAGGGACAAGGTGAAAGCATAGAGAAAAGTTGGTTAAGTGTTGAACGAACCACGCGTTAAACTATGCACAATCAAGAGAGGTTAGACGCATAGCATAAGCATAGTTGGACGCATGGGGAAGGTTCAAGGTGAAAATTTAGCTAAGTGTTGGATAACATAGGACACAAGTGAAGAAATCCTAAAGGTAGAAAGTTGGACGCATAGGGAATGTTGGACGCATACCTTGAGGTGAAGAGAGGCAAAGTGGACACATAGCTATGTTATGAGCTCAAAGGAGAAAGTTATGCTATGAGAAGAAGGAGATGAAAACCAAGGAAGAATGGAGTCGAGGAAGATTTGGACGCATAGGGGAAGAGTTGGATGCATAGGAGGACTTTTGGGTCTATGAAGAGCAAGATGGAAGCATGAGACAATCCATTGGGTAAGAGTACACCAAGAAAACCTAATTTTCCATAGTTAAACGCATACCCTAGGAGGAAAACATAGTTGGATGCACTACCATGCTATGAACCCAAAGAAGGAAGCTATGTTATGGGAGGGAGACAAGTTGGTAGCATAGTTAAGGAACCATGCACCCAAACCTAGTAAACCATGCGTTGACTTGAGTTACTTGGGGAGCAAGGCCAAATTGACAACGAGGTGAGTTACATGGCTCGACCAAATGAAATCTTGGATTGAGCTAAGGATGAGGTGGATGCATGGGAGAGCATGCAAAGTGTTGAAGTGTCACCTCAAAGGAAGCTATGTGTTGGCCTATGCATGGTGAAGACACCTAAGTCTTGCATGCAAGTAGGAGGTGTGAAGAAGTGTTGCGTTGGGCTTTGCATGGTATTGACACTTAAGATTTCCATACACATGAAGTGTCATGCGTTGAGAGCATAAGGAGGATGATAAGTGATAGGATACACTAGCATGCAACGGAAGCAAATAGAATCAATAAGCACTCTAATTATATTTAATTTGAGTTCTAAAGCATGCTTTTACATAAAATCACAAGTGGGTTTCAAGTTCAACATACCTTTGATGAATTCTTCTTAATCCAAGCTGATCTTCACACTATTTCAGCTTCAATTTCATATGAACCACCAAGAGATCTTCTCTACTATTCTTAGCCTTGAATTTGAGTGGTGGAACTCCAAATTAAGTGAAATTTTGAGGTGAATGTTATTGGCTTTTGGAAGAAGAAGATGAAGTCTGAAAAACAAATTTTCCAACAGAATCATCTCTTTCTTCTTTCAATTTCAATGCTTTTAACCATTCTATCCATGCAAGCACTCATGCTGAAACCAAAAGCCAACAACTGCTTCAAAAAACATAGTGGAATTTGGTGTCAATTAGACAGTAGGACTATTTGGAATGTCCTAGAACTCATAGTTCATGTTAAACATTCTACTTATCAATAATAATAAATTGTTGATTTTGCATCTTATTATGAAAATCTAATAAACATATCTATAGCTATAGTCTGAATACTGTAACTTTATGTAGTGACATAAACAGGATGAAGTTGACAGTATATATCCTAAATGGTCTAAAAAGTATATGGATGAAATTGGATATTTCATCCAGGTAACATTATTGGATGTGGCCTACTTTGTAGTTGTTACAAGAAGTTGTAAAGTGCTACAAATGATGTGATCTACAAATCGTTCATATTGAGACATGTGAGTGGGGGCATTCTATGCAATGAGTTTGTATATAGACTGGACAACAAAAATAGTCACTTTGCTTTATAACGACCGTTTACTGTTAAAACTGACTATTTTATTTATCAAATAACTTAGGTTAACTCAATCTTAATCCTGAGCTAGCTATGAACTCCTATTTTTTTGGGATTATCCTTTGATCTGCAAACAGTGAGAGTAGTCCAACAACACTGCTCAATAAGCTTCCCATTTTAGGGATAAGATCGGATGAATAGCTGGGGACATAGCCTTGCAAGATAGAATTCACTCCTACCCGATTTAGGGTTAGCAGATAGGTTGTTCTCTTAAGTATTGATTTTAGTTCTTGAACAATCGGGGCCCTGCCTTCTCATGATAGAGAAAGGATTTTATTCATAAGGATTATGAATCAAAATTGTTCATTAGAGGGCTAGTGGGAACTTAAGGAACAAGATGTATTCATAGGGGTAAAACGGTTATATTGACCCAACTGTGATTATGAACAACCTATGAAGGATCAACTTACAGATTATGGTTATAAAGTGGACATAATATATCTACAGTGGGGGAAGTTCAACTATGGGCTATAGTGGAGTGTCTTATTAGTTAACGAATAGGGGTTAGATCAATCTAATGAGTTTAGCCGATTAATCTCGAATCGTTGGAGCCCATGATCTGTAGGTCCGCGAGGTCCCCCTATTAGCTCGTAAATGGTTATGCTTTAGAGTAGCTTGAGAAATTAATTTGAAACGTTCAAATTAAAATTAAACAGGCTAAGATAATATATATTTAAATATGATTTAAATATATGAAGATGGTTTTGTGCAAAAAATAATTTAATATTTGATATTAAATTAATTAGTATTATTTAAATTAATTTATGAAATTAATTTTAGAAAATTAATTTTTCAGTTTTAAAATCAAAATGGATTTTGAAATCAAATTTTTATTTTGAGAAAAATTGGAAAATTGGATTACATGCACAAATGGAAATATAAGATTTTCCATTATCATCTTCTTCATGCTCACACAAAACCCACTTCCTCTTCTTCATTATACTCCAAGCATGAGCTGCAAGCCATGCACATTTCTTCTTTGCATGTTCATCTGCAATAAATAAAGAAGAATGGCGTGATTTGGAGGTATGCATTCTACAGAAATTTTGAGAGAAAATTTCAGTTGAAGAAGAGTTCTTCAAAACTGGGTGATGTAAGCTTCTCCTTCTTTTTTACATTGCTTCAAGTTGTTCTTGAATCCCACAACTCAGTCTAAAGCTCCAAGAGGATAGTGGGGAAGATCTTGAGGTGGTTCACGGTGATCTTTGGAGAAGACTGCTGCTGTTTGATCAAGATCTTGAAGAGTTCTACAAAGGTATGATCTAAAACCCTTTTATTTATATGAGCATGCTTAAGTTTCTGCCAAAATTAGTGAATTTGAATGCTTATTGATCCTTTTTGCTTCCGCTGCATGTTATTACACTCTAACAAGGACACCTCCTACTTGAAAGAGAAGTGGGAAAAACCCACTTAACCTCCAAATTTCCAATTTCCAATTATTTTGTTATTCCAATTAATTCTATATTTAATTAGAACAATTTGATTAAATCTCAATTAATCAAATTCTAAAATTTCAAAAACTGATTTCTCAAATTGAATTTAAAATTAGAAATTAATTTGTTTTTTTCATTAATTAAATATATTTAATTAATTAATTAGTTTAATATCAAATATTAAATTAATCACACACCTATTTTTAAACATGAATCCTATCTATGTAATTAATATTTAAATCAACATTTAAATATTATAACTCTCCAATTTCGTTTAGTTTCAATAAATTAAACGTTAATTATATCAAATATAATCATACAACCCTAATTTGAATTTGAACTCATTCAAACTCAAACCCTAATTTCAATTTGAACATTTTCAAATTGAAATCCAATTTGAACAATTCAAATTGATATCATTCCAAATTCACTTAATTTATTAATTCAAGGTGTTCATATTTTATGAGCTAGTAGAGGGACCTTATGGACCTACAGATCATGAGCTTCAACGATATAAGATTAATTGGCTAAACTCCTTAGACCAAATTAATCTATATTCATTAATTATCAAGTCACACCACTATAGCTCGATAGTTGCACTCTCCTCACTGTAAATATATTTGTGTCCATATAATTTAACCATAATCAGTAAGTCAACCCTTCATAGTTGTTCGTAATAACGGCTGGGTCAATATGTTGTTTTACCCCCGATATTACGTCTTGTTCCTTAAGTTCCAATCGATCCTCTAATAAACAATTGGTTTATGATCCAATCATTAAATCGGATCTCTCTCGAGCCAGTGAGAGGGTGGGGCCCCTTGTTCAAAACCTGGATTCAGTACTTAAGACAACAATCTTTCTCCTATCCCTAAATCGGGTAGGCGTGAATTCCACTTGCACCCCATGTCTCCAACTATCTACCCGATTTTACCCCTGAAATGGGAGGCTTATTGAGTCGGCGCTGTTGAGCCAACCCTCACCTATGCAAATCTAAGAATAATCCCAAATAAACAGGAGTTCATAGTTAGCTCAGGATTGAGATCAAGTTACCTAGGTCATCTAAGTGAAATAGTCAGTCATAAATAGTAAACAACATTTATAAAGTAAGAGTGACTTATTTCTTTGTTCAATCTTATGCAAACTCATTGCATAGTATGCCTCTACTCCTCATGTCAATACATGAATGAATCAGGATCACTTCGTTTGTAGCACTTTTACAACAACTTTTAACCGCTACAGAGTAGGCCGCATCCCATAGTGTTACAAGAATAAGGCACCCAACCTTAATCGCATACTATAGACCAATGTGGCTATATACTCGAATCGGATTCATCTTTATGTCTCTACATAAAGTTCAAGTATTCATGTAATAGCCATGGATCTTAGTTTATTGGATTTAGACTTTACGACCCTCCCAGACTACTCTCTAAGCCTAGGAAAGGATATGACTGCAGCAGTTATCAACCCTTTTACTGACACTTACTGCCTAATAACTCTAGGGGAAATAACTCTGATACCAACATGAGATCTCATACAAAGCGGTGTTTAAAAACACAACATATTTAGAGAGATTACATTACTAGTTTCACAAGTTCTGATACCCAAAACCTTAGTCCCGATATTAACAACTGAAACATGTGTACAATATTTACAGTAACTATCTAACAGATGGGTTACAATATCTTTTTCCTTTAGTGGCAGAGCAGATGCAGAGCTACCTCCAGAGGATTTGACCGCTACCTGGGGGAAAGGAAAAATTTTGAAAATGGGGTGAGCTTGCTAGCTCAGTGAGTGACTTAAGAAAGAAAACTGATTCTCATGCAAAAGTCTCAATAAAGAGATTAAACTGAAATATAAATTTCTATAGTAACCTTGTACTGCAATATAAACATTTTCCAAGGATAAAGCATATAAAGCTATTTTTATCATAAAACATTAAATTGTTCCTTAGCTGAGAATAACCCTGTTGTGGTTAAATCCCAACGTCAACTACTAGTCAAGAGAAAACCCTTTTGCTCAATCTTTGACTTTAACTACCTATGTGCACGTGGCCATACTAACTACCGTCATACCTTAGGTACTTTTTCCCAGATACCTTCTCAAAACTTGTCCTTCAGTATCGAGCTGCTCGGATACCTTCTCAAATGTCCTTCAGTATCGAGTTTCAAGTAAAACTAGTCATAAAATGACTTTCTCTTTAAATCATGTAAAGCATAACGTATAGAAACATGTCTTTAAAGATACTAACGCATGTTTGGTGTATTTAACACACATAAATAGTTTTTCAATAAACTTTCATACATGACATGCGTTTAAAACATAACTCATGGTTGTTTGGAAATTACTTTGAAAACTAGCTAGCATAAGAATAATCTTTCTTTAAAACATGGTTTCTTTAAAACATTATAAACATTTAGTCACTCACAACTTTTAGAACTATTTCTCAAGGGTCGATATGCTTTTATTACTGGTGTCAATCTTGTGGACACAAAAGCATATATTAGCTACTAGCATAGGTCTCCCTTTTGAAACTGACCCTTAAGTAAGCTTTGTGTTTAGCCTTTCCTTTTGAAGACTTTCACAACAACACACCTTGGTGTAGGTTTAGACACTTGGAAATTTCTTTGAGATTTGGCTCATGTAAAGCTTCCAACCGCTCTTCACAACGCAACAGCACTTATGCAACCAACACTTTTCTGATTAAGTGTTCTTATAACTTCAGATGGTCATCCTGAAGGTTGCTTATGCATCCAAGACTCCACTGCAAGCTCTCGTCAACCTACGCAGCAGGTCCAATGCACGAAAAAGCTAAGCCCTTGGTCTGTCCAATAATTTCCTTCGAGCTGTCAGCTTACTCAACTCAAGCAGCTGCCTACTTGTTCATGAAATTCCATATTCATATTACGAAATTAATAACTCAAATTCTAGAGCTCATCTCAAGAAATTTCCTTCTACAGACCTATTAATAATCGTGTCAGGAATCTTACCACAAACTTTCAGCCTCAGACTTCTTGTTCTCTATCCTAGAGACTCAATTCTTTAACAATGGCCCGGATTCACCCGAGAACAGAACCTCTGGTTCTTTTTCTCCTTCTCCGGCCTTAATTCAATGAGGACTTCTTCCAATAGTGTACCTCTGAAAGTAGACTCTCAGAGCTTTGCAATGACACTAAAAACTCTAAATTTTCCTGGAGGAATTGATCACACTGATCGTTTGAAATTTGACCTCCCCTTTTTATACTGTTTTCCACTACCTCTCATTAAATGCTAGCCCAACACCTTCAACTTTCAAAGAGTGAAATCCGATCTAAGTACATCTGATAATTTTAATCAGTGATTAATGCCGATCAAACCAGTCCAATTTTTTAGCTCACCGCCCCATCGTTTAGTGACTTCACGCTGATGCTTGTCACCCGACGATCTCGCCCAATGCATAGCATACTGATGCCCATCGTGTAGCGCTGACGCCCATCATCTAGCACAGCATGACTATCGTCTAGCATCCATGCTCATCACGTAGTGCCATCGCCCAATGTCATCGTCTAGCCCTGATGTCAATCGTGTAGTTCCAACACCTCTTCGTTTAATGTTATCGCCCAACACATAGCGCTATCGTTTAGCGCAATCCTTCACATTGTCTAGTGATGATGGGCAGAAATGCACGTCATTATAGGCCTTTTATTTAGAATTATGAGGGCTGTTAAGTAGAAGATGTGGCGATTATAATTAGAATTCATGAGAAAATGAGTTTGTGTCTATTGGCATTAAGAATCTCGACTAACCCACTATTATGCGTTATTATGCGTTCAATTGTTTATTTTTGTAGCTAACGCAGGAATCGATCGCATGCGCGAGAGCTAGGTTATCGCAAGGATGACCGCATATGGGGAAACTCTCCATCATAGAGGCGAATGCATATGTTTGACGCATGAATATTGCGTCCATTAATCGCATGCGGTGATCGCATACGTCAGTCGTATGGGTGTTGTGGCTATCAAGCGAATGCGGTCATCGCAGGGAGATTGCGGCTACAAAGTTATAACCATAATAGAGGGATGAACGCAAGGGTGGTGGAATGTATGCATGAACGCATACACTGGGATTATCAAAAAGATGATGTTGACATTTCACCTATCACGCCATTAGTAGCAGAGTTTTAGAAAAGGACCATCACGCTGCGAGTGTCAGATTCAGAGCAGGTCCATTAATGTTGTCGGCGATCAAGCTCTATAAATAGAAGTCGTTGAGTAGTTCAAATCATCCGGGGTTTTCTGCCTGAGGGCAGATCCCTGTGATCCAGACCAAAGCGTGAGAAGATAGCTTAAGAGTTTTTCATCCCCTTAACCATTCTGAGTGACGACTAGAGCCTTTGCCAGAATTAGAGCTTGAGAGAGTCTACTCCATCGCCCATCCATGGCACCATCGACAGCCTTGACACACATCTGATGGAAGCAAGACATTGCTTTCATCTGGCCCTCCATATCTCTTCTATCCTTGTATTGTATTACATTTTGGCTTAAGGAATTAATACATTTTGTGATCAATGCATTTCTATATTTTCCTTCGATTCCATCTCCATCTTCATTTACTTCGCATCCTTTACTTTCATTGCATCACTAAGTAAGACTGCTAGAGTACTGCATACTTAATCATGTGGCATAGAGATATGAATCATGTAGCAAACCACCGGGAGGTGTACATTGCGCGAACGTTGTGAGAAACCCTTATTTTCTTAGTGTGAAGCTGTAGCAACGCTTGTCTATAAGCAAACACAATGCTTGTCTATGAGTAGAATCAGCAGCAACTAACTGCTCGGGAGGGTAAGTAGTTGGTCGCATTAAGCAATGTAAGCAAGTGTTCACTAGAGATATGAATAATTCTTACGTCAACCAGGTTTATGTGATTACCTTGTCTTATGAGCACATCATTCATCATTTAGGCATAATTAGGAGAGTAGTCGAAAAAATAAATCTAAGACTCGAGAGAGCGGATTGGATCGCATAAGCAAGAATGGGAACTTAGGAATAAGCTCAATTTGCTACTACACAGCGTATGCACCCTTTAAGTAGGATATGGTGGTATGCGGTCATCTTGCTTATGTGTGAGAGCACGTGAGCGGGAATGTAAAGGCTTAGAAATAGGCTTCTCGACACTATCGCATATACATCGCATGCGTCTACGTCAAGTGTGTATAGCATGATCGCATAGCTTGCATTGGTTGGGGTTACCCTTGTGGTCAAGCTTAGTATTGCAGTGAAGACATCCTCACCTTTTCATCTATTTTTCCATACATTTTACTACACGTTAATAGTGTTGTGTCTCTACCTCTCAGTCATACTTCCACTGCTTAATCTGTTAGTTAGGAGTAGGAGAAATTCATAGCCCATAACCCTCATCATTCTTTTATTTTTTCGCTGTAAACACATTACAACGTAACATTTAGCTACAAGTCCCTGAGTTCGACCTCAGATCACTTGAGAAACTTGCGATCTCGTTATACTTGGTGAGAGTGCAAGAAAAATTGTGACAAGAATGTATGGTCATTATATAAGAGATTAACGCATACATTCCATTCCAATGCATGACCACCGACGCATGAGAACAAACGCATAACCTAAGATATGCGCATCGCATAATTGCGTTACCAAATTTACAAGGATAGAAGAGATATGGAAGGCCAGATGGAAGCAATGTCTTACTTCGATCAGATGTGTGTCAAGGCTACCAGTGGTGCCATGGATGGGCGGTGGAGTAGACTTTCTCGAGCTCTAACTCCAATGAAGGCTCTGATCGTCACTCGGAATGGTTAAGAGGATAACTCAAGCTATCTTCTCACGCACTGGTCTAGATCACAGGGATCTACCCTCAGGCAAAAAACCCCAAATGATTTGAAGCTCTGCTCAACGGCTTCTATTTATAGAGCTTTATCGCCGACAACATTAATGGACCCATTCTGAATCTGACACTCACGGCGTGATGGTCCTTTTCTGAATCTCTGCTGCTAACGGCGTGGTAGGTGAAATGTCAACATCATCTTTTTTATAATCCCAGTGTGTGTGTTTATGCTTGCATTCCACCACCCTTGCATTCATCCCTCTATTATGGTTATTAGTTTGTAGCCGCAATCTCTCTGCGATGATCGCATTTGCTTGATAACCACAACACTCATACTATTGACGTATGCGGTCATCGCATGTGATTAATGGACGCAATATTCATGCATCGAACGTATGTGTTTGCCTCTGTGATGAGAGATTCCCCACATGCGGTCGTCCTTGCAATAGTCTGGCTCCCGCGCATGCGATCGATTCCTGCGTTAGCTACAAAAATAAACAATTGAACGCATAATAACGCATAATAGTGAGTTAACCGAGATTCTTAATGTCGATAGACACAAACTCATTTTCTCATGAATTCTAAGTATAATCGCCACACCTCCTATTTAACAACCCTCATAATTCTAAATAAAGACCTATAATAATGTGCATTTCTACCCGTCAACATTTAGCGCCACACTTTGCCGCTCGATCACCTACCGCATCGCTTAGCTCAGCACATTTGCTACACGATCGTCCAATGTCTGCCTACACGATCGCCTACCTCATCGTGTAGTGTCGTTCACTTACTAGACGATCGCATACCCCATCATGTAACGCCGCTCATTTGCTACACGATTGTCTACCTCATCATGTAGTGCTGCTCACTGCTACACGATCGTCCAGCATGCGCAACTCCAATGCCCAATGCCCATGTCCCCACACACTTGGGGTTGTCGCATGCTTTGCTAACCTCTCAAGACATTGGCTGCTACATGCTTTTCTAACCTCTCAAGACATTGGTTGCCGCATGCCTTCCTACGCATAGCTTTTCTCTTGGCCACACTTTGGCTTCCTTCAACGCCCAAATAACCTCTCAAATGAACAAGGCCAATGCATGGCACAACACTTAGCCAATTTTCTAACCTCCAACGGTTGGGTTATACTTAGCCAATTTTTCAAGCTTTACCCAAGAGTCAAGCTCTCAAATTCAAACTTTTCTTCTAACTTTTCACCCTTTTTTCTACAATTATACATTAGTTCTCACATCAACATACTCACTATACTGGTCTCAGTAGGGAACATTCTCGAAAAATTGGGGCTCAGGGTTCACATTTATCTCTCCCTTATGAAAAATTTCATCGAAATTTCGCTACAAGTCCATCAATTAAACAATTGCAGATACTTGTTTCTTATTTGCTCTTCAGCTTCCCATGTTGCTTCTTCAGTGCTATGGTTTCTCCATAGTACCTTTACCAATGCTATTGTCTTATTCCTTAAGACTTGTTCTTTTCTATCAAGAATCTCCACTGATTCCTCTTCATAGAACAAATTCTCTTTCAACTGCACTGGTTGCTCAGGCAACACATGGGTAGGATCTGACATATACTTTCTTAGTATTGTCACATGAAACACATCATGGATACGAGATAACTTTGGAGGTAATTCCAACCTATACGTCATTGGGCCAACACTTTCTATTATCTCGTAAGGTCCAATATATCTCGGGCTTAACTTCCCTTTCCTACTGCACTTGAGTATTCCTTTCCATGGAGACAACTTAAGAAATACTTTATCACTAGCTTCAAATTCCAATTCTCTTCTCCGCTTGTCGGTGTAACTCTTTTGCCTGACTCGAGCTGTTTTAAGATTTTCTCTTATAATCTTAACACTATCTGACGTCTGTTCAACAAGTTCTGGGCCTAGTAATTTCCTTTCACCAACCTCATTCCAACATATTGGAGTTCTACATGGTCTTCTCTACAAACCCTCATACGGTGCCATTCCAATACTCGAATGGTAACTGTTGTTATACGCAAATTCGATCAATGATAGATGCGTATCCCAACTTCCCTTGAACTGCAATACACATGCCCTCATCATATCTTCTAGTGTCTGAATCGTCCGCTAAGACTGACCATCTGTCTGTGGATGAAATGCTGTACTGAAATATAGCTTGGTACCCATAGCTTTCTGTAAGGTAGGCCAAAACTTTGATGTAAACCTGGAATCTCGGTCTAAAACAATCGAAACTAGAGCCCCAAACTGACTCACAATTCGATCAACATACAGCTTAGCTAACTGGTCTAGGGTAAAAGTAACTTTAACAGTAGCTATCTTTGTCAATCTATCCACAATTACCCATATATCATCATAGCTCGTTGGTGTCCTAGGTAAACCAAACAGGAAATCCATCGTAACATGCTTCCACTTCAACTCTAGTACTGGGAGTGGATTGAGCAATCCTATTGGCCTCTGTCTTTCCGGCTTAACTTGTTGACATACTAAACATTTGTCAACATACTCTGCTATTTCTCTTTTCATACCAGGCCACCAGTACGACTTCTTTAATGTTCTATACATCTTCGTACTGCCTGGATGCATAGCATAAGCCGAGCTATGTGCCTCTTTCAGAATAGCCTGTTTAAGTGTTAAGGTATTAGGTACACATACCCTACCTTCTTTCAATAGCACTTTGTCTGCTCTTAACTGGTAGTCCATCCTTAGACCTTTACCTACCTTCAGCTAACTTCTGAAGATCAGAATCTTTTAACTGTTCATGTAGAATATCATCTACGATAGTAGGACGTACTTAAAATGAAGCTATCAAACCTTTTGTCTATCCAACTGATAATGCTGCTTTAGCACTATACAACTCATGTATCAGTACACCTCTTACTGTACAGATAATAGCTCTGGTTGATCTGGTCTTTCGACTTAGAGCATCAACCACCACATTCGCTTTATCTGGGTGGTAATCAATTGTACAGTCATAATCTTTGATCAACTCGATCCATCTTCTCTGTCTCAAGTTTATCTCTTTCTGATCAAAGATATACTTTAGACTCTTATGATCAGTGAATATATGACAATGTTCACCAACAGGTAATGTGTCCACAATTTTAAAGCCAACACAACTATTGCTAACTCTAAATTGTGCATAGAGTAGTTACATTCATGCTTCTTTAACTGACGAGAAGCATAGGCCACCACCTTTCCTTCCTACATCAGCACACATCCTAACCCTTGTCGGGATGCATCACAATAAACCTCAAACTCTTTATCTGGTGTAGGTAAAGTTAACACTAGTGCTGACATAACCTCTGTTTCAACTCTTGGAAACTGTGCTCGCACTCCGGCGACCACTCAAACTTCGCATCTTTTCTTGTCAAGTTTTTCAATGGTAGAACTATCTTAGAGAAGCCCTCCACGAATTTCCTGTAATAACTTGCTAAACCTAGAAAACTGCATATTTCTGTTACAGTCATTGGTCGTTCCCAGTTAACTATCGCTTCTATCTTTTGGGAATCTACACTGACTTCGTCAGCCGAAACTATATGCCTAAGAAATACAACTTGATTTAACCAAAAATCACACTTACTAAACTTGGCATATAAGTTCTTTCTCTCAGCATTTGCAACAGTAACCTCAGATGTTCCTTGTGCTTCTCTGCACTACTAGAATATACTAATATATCATCTATGAAAACTATCACAAACTGATCCAAGTAAAGATGAAATATCCTATTCATCAAGTCCATAAATACCGTAGGAGCATTCATCAACCCAAACAGCATTACTAGGAACTCATAATGTCCATACCTAGTTCTAAAATTAATCTTTGGAACATTTGTTTCCTTCACCTTCAACTGGTGATAACCTGATCTCAAATCTATTTTAGAGAACATTATGGTCCATTTAACTGATCGAAGAGATTGTCTATACGAGGTAATAGGTACTTATTTTTAATGGTCACCTTATTCAACTGTCCATAGTCTATACATAATCTAAGAGTACCGTCTTTCTTTTTGACAAACAAGACTTGCACTCCCCAAGGCGACACACTGATTCTGATGTACCCCTTATCCACAAGTTCTTGTAATTGAACTTTGAACTCCTTCAGTTCTATTGGTGCCATCCTATATGGTGCCTGGGATATAGGTGTTGTACTTGGAACTAATTCAATAGTAAACCCAACTTCCCTGTCAGGTGGTAAACCTGGTAACTCTCCAAGGAACACATCTAAGAATTCTTGTACCACAGGTACATCCTCAGGTCTCAACTTCCTATCTTGTGAAACTGCCACATAGGCTAAATAAGCTTCACATCCCTTACTCAGCAGCTTCCTAGCATTCACTGCTGATATTAGGCTTCCTGGAAGTATTCTTTTACTTCCTACCAGGGTTATCTCTTTTTCATCTGGTTTCCTAAACATTATTTCTTTCTTAAAACAATCCACAGTGGCATAGTGTTTGCTTAGAAAATCCATGCCTAAGATAGCATCAAACTCTAGTAACTCTAATGGAATCAAGTCAACCCAAAAACGCTTATTCCCAAGAATTACTTCACAATTCCTGTAATGCTCATGTACAACTAGAGTATCTTTTACAGGCGTAGAGATAAACAAATCCTCATTCATACGCTCAAGCACTCTATCTATATGCAATGCACACATGCTAGATATGAATGAGTGCATAGCACCAGGATAAAATAACACATAAACAGACTGATTACATAAAGTTATTGTACTAGTTACGACATTTAGAGCCTCTTTCGCTTCCTGGTGTGTCACAACATATACTCTACCCTGTTGTTGCTACTGTTGTTGTTGCTGTTGGGGTCGTCCAGCTACCCCTTTCTGCTTAGCTATGCCAGATCCCTCACCTCTGGCTCCAATCGCTCTAGGTTGGTCTACAACTTGGGTAACTCCTCTTTGTTCACCCTGTGCTCCATGACTTAGCTAGGGACAATCTTTTTTGAAGTGCCCCGCTTGTTTGCACTGAAAACACACATTCCTGTCGCCATAGCATACTCCTGTATGGTGCTTACCACAGTTTGCACATAGTGGTCTCCTTCCTGTACTAGCTACTGACTCGGTAACACGACCTGGTATCAATCTACCACTTGGTCCAGCTACAGGTCTTGACCTTTTTCGACTCGAACCCCGTTGGCTCGCGCCTCCAAAACTCCTCATACTTGACTGTCAAGAGAACGGGGGTCTAAAACCCTTACCACTCATTTCTCCAAGAGTCCTGAACTACTCCACACTTGGCTGGAGTATATCTACCCTCACTACACTCCGCTCAACTCTGATAGTGGTTTTAACTAACTAAGTGAAATTCACCCAATTAGTTGTAGAGGTAACGGGTGTATATATATTTCTTCTTAGGCCATTTTTAATTCTCATGCATCTCTCATTCTCTTCTGCAATGACCGAAAGGGCATACTGATAACTCTATGAATCTTTATTCATACTCAGCAATCGTCATTGATCCCTGAGTCAGCCTAAGAAACTCCTCCCTCTTTGCTTCTTTAAAAGAACTAGGGTAGTATTTATCTTCAAATACTTGTCTAAACTCAGGCCAAGTCATAGCTTCTGAACTACTTCTTCTAGCCTCTATCACTTTCCACCATTTCTCAACCCCTTTTTGCAGCAAGAACGCTGCTAACTGATAATGGGTAGAAATGCATGTTATTACAGCACAAAGTTATAAAACAATGCAGGATTGCGATGGTAAAAATATACAATATTGCGTCCAAAAGCATTCAGTTCACAACATTTCGATCGCATGCGTCCATCGCATTAAAACAGCTAACTTATGAATTTTCGTGCAGAAAATGCAGTGACGCAAGGTGGAAATGCGATCCAAAGAAATCATCGTCCGAGTGCATTAAGAGATTGTGGCTGCAAGGCTATGCATCAATTGTGCTCGCAAATATCTACTCAAGAAGATGGCTGCATAGAGCCGACGCATCAAGGTGGGTGCATCTGGGTGAAAGCTTAATAAATCACGATGGGACAGAAAGCTGATGATGGTCGATTCCGAATTAAGTTTTCCAAGCCGCTAATGACCTACTATAGTAAGTACACTCAAATTTTCCGTGACAATTATTCGGCACATCAGACAGAGAATTAATGACATCCTATCAGTGTAATCATAAGAGAGAAGAAGCTTTTCACCCTGAAGCTCTATAAATACCGAAGGCCATCTTCAGTGAAGGAGTTAGAGGATTTTAGTTCACCCAGATTTTAGACGATACTTAGCCTTGTTCTTAGTTTCTTATATTTAGAAAGTGGAAGCGAGAGAAGGGAAAAGACGCCGGAAGATCGTCCTGGTCAGCTTAAGAGAGAACCCAGGGAGCGTGGGAAAACAGAGAGGGAGCCGACTCTTGTGAGAGCAAGAATATCTTTTGAGCAGAGTAGAGAAGAACAGTGTAAAAGCCTTGGGAAGCAAGAAATTGCTACCAGGCTCTTTATTCTTACTCCGCATTGTCATTTTGTACTTCGATTATATATATATATATATATATATATATATATATATATATAGAATGGAACTTGCATTTCTAAATTTGTTCACTCTCTATAAAATTCGCATGAGTAGTTAAAATTGCTGAATGGGTTGAGAAGTACTTAGCTAACATGACCTAGGATCTTCATTGCATGCTATCATGTTGTCTTATGTTGCGCCCAACACCCTTTAGAGCTACTCGAGAAAGAGTCTAAAAAAATAACCTTAAACTTGAGAGAGCTAGGTTAGAATCTAGACTCGAGAAAGCAAGATTAGATCTTCATAAGCAAGAGATAGAGACCTAGAGATAAGCTCTGTTTGCCAACATGCATCGCATGTACCCTAGAAATAGGTTAGGATAGTATGCGGTTGCCTTGTGTATGTGTGTGTCATTCGTCATCGCATAGAAAAGAATAGAGGCTTAAATGTAGGTCCTATAGAAACCATCGCATACATCGCATGCATTCTAAAACTAGAAGCCATAGCATTTGCATTGAGAGATGATTTTCTGTTGTATGTGTGTAGCATGATCGCATAACATGAATGCAATCCTAGGAAGTGTTAGCTAAACCCCTTCTCAATTGGTTCCCCCGCATACTCATCACATCTTTCATATTATTAACTCTTTTCTCAACTCCGCCGCATATACTTTATATTGTAAACAACAAACCAACCAACCCCTTGGTTTAATTGTTATCGCAAAATGATCTAAAAATTACCATCGCATACTGTTTTCCTTAGTCCCTGTGTTCAACCCTAGGCTTACCAGGAAACTCAGTAGGATTTATACTTGGGTCTTATAAGAAAAATTGCATGCACAATGCAATTTCCACCATCGCATCCTTTCCATTATTTCATCGCATAACACCACACATCACTAACCCAACCTTACGGCCCTCATAGCATCTCATAACATTAAAACATTTCTCAATCAAATCCAACCAGACCTCAGCATCTATCGGATCTTTGGCTCCATCGAACGTCGTGGCATCTAACGCTTTTAGCCTCTCGACGTCAAGTTTCTTTCCAAGATTGGTCTAAACTGATCCTACACTCGCTGCAATTCTCTGGGTTATTCTATCAAATACTCGATCTTCCATATGGGGATCTACATCTACTCGTGGGGTACTCGACTCATTTCAGAAGTCGTCTCTTGCCCTACTGAGTCTCTAACTCTCTTCCCCTTCAGATCTAGGTCCTGTCTAACTTTAAAGCCTCCATTGGTAAGGTCAACATCTCTCTCCTCAGTCTTCCTGCTTAGCCTGCCACTTTTCCTCGGCATCTTTGCCTAGTTAATAAGTACACATGTTAGGGACTTACTTATGAGACTTAATCTAATGCATGAACCCTCTCTTTCACCTAAGATCTCATGCTTTGATACCAATGGGTATCAACTAACTCTTTAACCTTCCTAGAATTTATGCTCTAATACCAAACTGTTACACCCCCTCCCAGACTACTCTCTGAGCCTAGGAAAGAACATGACTGCAGTAGTTATCAACCTTTTTGCTGACACTTACTACCTAATAACTCTAGCGGAAATAATTCTGATACCAACATGCGATCTCATACACAGCGGATGCCTCCTAGGCCAAATATATTAAGTTTAAACATACAACATATTTAGAGAGATTACATTACTAGTTTCACAATTTCTGATACCCAAAATGATTACATTACTAGTTTCACAAGTTCTGATACCCAAAACCTTAGTCCCGATATTAACAACTGAAACATGTGTACAATATTTACAGTAACTACCTAACAGATGGGTTACAATATCTTTTTCCTTTAGTGGCAGAGCAGATGCAGAGCTACCTCCAGAGGATTTAACCGCTACCTGGGGGAAAAGAAAAATTTTGAAAATGGGGTGAGCTTACTAGCTCAGTGAGTGACTTAAGAAAGAAAACTGATTCTCATGCAAAAGTCTCAATAAAGAGATTAAACTGAAATATAAATTTCTACAGTAACCTTGTACTGCAATATAAACATTTTCCAAGGATAAAGCATATAAAGTTATTTTTATCATAAAACATTAAATTGCTCCTTAGTTGAGAATAACCCTGTTGTGGTTAAATCCCAACGTCAACTACTAGTCAAGAGAGAATCCTTTTGCTCAATCTTTGACTTTAACTACCTACCTGCACATGGCCATACTAACTACCGTCATACCTTAGGTACTTTTGCTCAGATACCTTCTCAAAACTTGTCCTTCAGTATCGAGCGACTCGGATACCTTCTCAAATGTCCTTCGGTATCGAGTTTCAAGTAAAACAAGTCATAAAATGACTTTCTCTTTAAAGCATGTAAACCATAACGCATAGAATTTAAAGATACTAACACATGCTTGGTCTATTTAACACACATAAATAGTTTTTCAATAAACTTTCATACATGGCATGTGTTTAAAACATAACTCATGGTTTGCTTGGAAATTACTTTGTAAAACTAGCTAGCATGAGAATAATCTTTCTTTAAAACATGGTTTCTTTAAAAAATTATGAACATTTAGTCACTCACAACTTTTAGAACTATTTCTCAAGGGTCGATACACTTCTATTATCGGTGTCAATCCTGTGGACATAAAAAACATATATTAGCTACTAGCATAAGTCTCCCTTTTGAAACTGACCCTTAAGTAAGCTTTGTATTCAGCCTTCCCTTTTGAAGACTTTCTCAACAATGTACCTTGCTGTAGCTTTAGACACTTAGGAATTTATTTGAGATTTGGCTCATACAAAGCTTCCAACCGCTCTTCACAACACAACAGCACTTATGCAACCAACACTTTTCTGATTAAGTGTTTTTATAACTTCAGATGGTCATCCTGAAGGTTGCTTATGCATCCAAGACTCCACTGCAAGCTCTCCTTGGCCTACACAACAGGTCCAACGCACGGAAAAGCTCAGCCCTTGGTCTGTCTAAGCGTTTCCTTCGAGTTGTCTGCTTACTCAACTCAAGCAGCTGTCTGCTTGTTCATGAAATTTCATATTCATCTTACGAAATTAAGAACTCAAATTCTAGAGCTCATATCAAGAAATTTCCTTCTACAGACTTGTTAAGAATCGTCTCAGGAATCCTACCTCAAAATTTCAGCTTTAAACTTCTTGTGGTCTGTCCAAGAGACTCAATTCTTTAACAATGGTCTGGATTCACCCGAGAATAGAACCTCTGGTCCTTTTTCTCCTTCTCCGGGCTTAATCCGATGAGGACTTCTTTCGTTAGTGTCACCTCTGAAAGTGAGCTTTCCAATGACACCAAGAACTCTAAATTTTCCCAGAGGAATTGATCACACTGATTGTTCGAAGTTCGACCTCCCCTTTTTATACTGTTTTCCACCGCCTTTCATTAAATTCTAGCCTGACACCTTCAACTTTCAAAGAGTCAAATCCGGTGCTAAGGACATCTGGTAATTTTAATCGGTGATTAATGCCGATCAAACCAGTCTAATTATTTAGCTCACTGCCCCATCATTTAGTGACTCACGCTGATGCTTGTCACCCGATGATCTCGCCCAACGCATAGCACACTAATGTCCATCGTGTAGTGCTAACGCCCATTGTCTAGTAAGCATGACTATCGTCTAACGCAGCACAACAATCATCTAGCGCCCATGCTCATCGCGTAGCACCATCGCCCAACGTCATCATCTAGCGTTGATGCTAATCGTGTAGTTCCAATGCCTCATCGCTTAACGCTATCGTCCAACGCATAGCGTGATCCTTCGCATCATCTAGCGCCGCACTTTGTTGCGCGATCGCCTACCGTATCGCTTATCTCTGCACATTTGCTACACGATCGTCTAGCACCCACCTACACGATCGCCTACCTCATCGTGTAGCGCCGCTCACTTACAAGACGATCGCGTACCCCATCGTGTATCGCTGCTTATTTGCTACACGATCGTCTACCTCATCGTGTAGCGTCGCTTACTGCTACACAATCGTCCAGCACGCGCAACTTTAATGCCCAACACCTATGTCCGCGCACAGTTGTGGCTACCGCATGCTTTGCTAACCTCTCAAGATATTGGCTGCCGCATGCTTTCCTAACTTCTCAAGACATTGGTTGCCGCATGCTTTCCTTTGCATAGCTTTTCTCTTGGCCACACTTTGGCTTCCTTCAACGCCCAAATAATCTCTCAAATGAGCAATGCCAACACATGGCACAACACTTAACCAATTTTCTAGCCTCCAACACATGGGTTATACTTAGTCAATTTTTCAAGCTTTACCCAAGAGTCAAGCTTTCAAATTCAAACTTTTCTTCTAAATTTTCATCCTTTTCTCTACAATTACACTTTAGTTCTCACATCAACTTACTCACCATATTGGTCTCAGTAGGGAACATTCTCAAGTAGAGAAATTAGGGCTCAGGGTTCATAATGAATGCAATTTAAAAAATTCAATAACAACTTTATTGAATAAATGTTAAATAACATCTTTATTGATAATAGAATGTGTTTAACTTTACAAACTGCAAATGTCAAGACACATAACCCAACAACAAGGACACTCTTGAATGCCTATAAATACCCCGAGGAGGTCTCATTTCACCTCACAACTCAAAAGTTTCCTCAAAGAAAACTCAAAGGGAGAGAGTTTGAGAGAATTAGGGTTTACGTGGAGAGGCCTATGCATTGAGCATATTGACCATGTGCCCAACTTGATGTCCATACATTGAACAGAGAACTCAAGGAATCCAAAAGAGATGTTCTATGCCCAACTGCCCTAAGGAAGCCTACCCTGCGCCCACTACTATCTAAGAGTGTTCAAAGGCATAGTTTCATATTTGTTGGAGTTGGTAAGTTAGGTTTAGGGCCAAATAGGTATTTTAAGGTTATTCTAGTCCTAAACACGAGATTCTAAGGTGATTATTGGAATAATACAGGCTCGGGATCTAGGGAGAAACCAGGGGAAACCAGGGAACTCGGAGAAAAAGTGAAAACCCTACTAACAAAATGTGAGTGGTATTCTTTCAAGGTCTTATGAATATTTATATAAATTCCATACGTGTATGAGTAGCTTGTACGATGATAAGAATACGCGACACGGGATGGTAAGGGGGTCAGAAAACCTAGTTTCTCAGCCTGTGGTGGAATCTAACGGGATGGAAAGGGGGTCGTTGGGCCAAGTTTTTAAGCTTGTGAGAAGAACCTCAAATAGGATGGTTAGAGGACCAACAGTTCTAGTTTTTGAGCCCATAAGAGGTGGATCTATGTGTTTAAAGTAATAAGAGAGATATTTTTAACTATCTACCATGTGTGTAGGTATAAAAGGGAACGAATTCCTTCAAGCTTGAGGTTTGAGTAATAATCTCGTTATATAGATATGCTAATTGAGCCATTTGTTTTCAAGGGTTGGAAGAGACCCTTTAAGTTGTTTAGCACTCATTGGGCTTCTAACTCATTCTTTTCTTTTATGTTTTCCTTCGTAAGTAGTAGAAGAGTTCGGGTTGCTGTGAGAAGACGAGGTCTGCCATGAGTTAAATGTTTTATATAGTAATTTGAAAATGGGTTGGGGAAATGTTTTGTAAAAACCTATGAAGATGTACAAACTTTAATTTCTGTTAAATGAAAACTTAAAGTTAATTTTCGGCTAAGTTGAGCTAAAACTAGTTCAGTAGAGATGGGAGTAAGTATCACAAAAGGTGGTATCTACCGTCCTCACGCCTCCTTTAGGGCTTCAGAGGTAAGCTCGGGTGGGAGTGTGACAATTCACATGTAGGTTAAATTAAATATGAGATATTTAATTTAATAATTAATTAATTGAAAGATTAATTAATTATTAATTTAATTTAATTTAATTTAATTCGATTTAGTTAAATTAATTGAATTAAAACCATAGATTATGTTAGAGATGTTATTTAAATATGACTTAAATGAAATTATTAATTAAATTAGATATAATTAATTATTAATTTAATCAATTATTAATTAATTAAATTAAGTATTTGATTTTATTCATCAAATAAATAACTCCCCTGTAGGGGAGTTATCAGAAATGTGGGATAGCTCCCACATTTTCCTTTCACTTTTCATTAGTTGATATGCCTGTAAAAACGTAAGTTTCAAGAGGAGAACATTAGGTTTTTTTATAAAAGGGTTCTATGTAAAAAAAAAAAACAAAAAATTCTCTCCATAATTTCTCCCATTTCTTCCCAATTAGAGATTGGTTCCTACAAACCAATTACCTATTTTCTCAAAGAATAGGGAGATTCTCAATTGGCGTGTTTATGAAATCCATCCCAAAGGAGAATTGGCGTTTTTCATTCAAGTCATCAACGAAAGTAAGTGTTCTTTCTTTTTTCTGTAGGATTAAATTTCTGATTTATAATGCATGCTTAACCTAAATTTTACAGTAGGTTGAGGTTTTTAGGTCTCCCCTTTCTATTCTATAATTTTTGTCAGTGTATTGGTATTTCAACTTCTTAATTGATTTCGAGTTAGGTATTGATTATTCCGCTGTGTTAGGGTTTTTATCCCTACAATTGGTATTAGAGCCAACTCGTGTAATTATTTTAGAAATTTTGAAATTTGCACTGTTTTGGTGGGCAGAATTTCATTCTGAATGTGGTGTGTGAATGAATGTTTACAGTAAATTTTGGCCTTAGATATATGTATGATTTGATCAATTTGTAAAGGCCCCTGCATTTGGGGCATTTTATCATGATTATTCAAGTCTTCTATAAGTTCATGTCTAGAATTAAGGTTATTTTCAATGAAGATCGAGACCTTTTTTGGTCAAATGGAAGAACATTCAGCGATCTTTCCAGAATGTCACAGCATTACAAGGGTTTACGTTGTGTGCGGTTCAGCTGCGATTCAGGGTGGTCCAATTTGGTTCGACTAGTTCAAGTTGTCCTGGTCTGGTTTTATGATAGGTTGGTTTGGTTCATGGTTTTAGGTCCGATTTGAAGTGATTTGGGTCGATTCGAGTTGGTATGGTCTAGTTCTAAAGCGATAGAAGCTGTTTTTAGGATAAATTTTGCAAAATTAATGTAATTTATTGCTTTATTTTATCCTAGGGACCAAATTATCGGTTCATTTGCTGTTTAAATGTTTTATAGATGTCATTTAGATAAATCCCACCTTAGGTTAAGCATGTTCATGTATTTTAATATATTTTTTTACAAAGGTATTGTAACTAAAGTATGGGGTGAGAGAATCGAACCTCTAACCTTGAGGTCGATAGTACGAGCACTATGCCAATTGAGCTACGCTCTTGTTGGCATTGTGTGAATATCATAAAGACATGGCCTCGCTGCATTTTAATATATTATAATAGTTATAACATGTGATATTAATGCATGATATATGATTTCATGAGTTATTTAATGTATTTGGAAAAGCATGATGCATGACATTACTTAGGTAAATATAAAGAGTTATATTTATTGATGTCATGTGTATGCTTGTTTGATTTTCATGAATTGATTGATATAAGTGTTATATTAATAAAGTTGAAAAATCAATTTTCATTAAGCATGACAAATCCATACTTTGATATAATTGTTATATTAAAGTCATGCAATGCATGTAATATGGTTTTCTTGTTAATTAGAATTTGATTGTTAATCAATTAAACCACAGAAAGCATGATTATAGGGCTAATAATTAATAGTTATAAAATTAATATTTAGTAATCTTCAACCTACAATAAAGAGTTGCATGCGAACTTAAGATCTTAGGGAATTGGAATTAATTTTAAAATGTTTAAAATTAATCTAGACCTTAGATCACATTAATTCTAATAAGATTAGAATTAGGTCCTACTTTTTTTAAATAGATTTAAAATATGATTGAGTAGGACAAACAGGACTTTAGGTTATAAGGGGACTCTGCCGGACAAGTTCTATCTAGGTTGGGGGTACTTAAGAGGACGGTTTATGGAACACCTCCTACTTGGGAACTGACCTGGAACTTGAGTTGAATTAATTTTAGTCTTGTTAGCATGCAATATCACTAGGTTACTTAAATGGTTTAACTCACCTAGAACATCATAATAAAGACCTTTTATAAGAGTTATAATAGGCATAGACTTAGATAGATTCATTAGCCAAAATTTAACTAAGTATAATAAAACCCTAGAATGGTAGGACATTTTAGTGGGAGATAAAAATGGTATATATGATATATTAATTTGTAGCTCTCATGTCCCTAAGAGTTCACATCGTAAGATACATGCTCGGTTTCATGTCGCCCTTGGCGTGACCTCCCTCCAAAAAGTGTTTCCATGGGTCAATACCAAGGTGAATAGGGAAAGTGTTCATAGTAAATGTGAGAAGGACGCGTGTCAACGTATCCTATGGTCTCCTCCATTAGGTTGCACCATGAGATTCCTATGATCCGCCTACGTGTCATCCTAGTGCGACCAACCCTTCAGAGGATCTAATCATAGAATTCGGAACAACGCAAACTCTAGAGAGAGCTTTTTTTTTTTTTGGTGGAGTCTTTGAAGAAGATTATAAAAAACAAAACAAAATTTTTCTGCGTAAAAAACAACTCTCCACCAACATGTTAATTGAGAGAATTAAGGGGAGTCCTTTAATTTGAAATTTGAAATTTAAAATAAATATAAATTATAATTATATATATATACATATATGCATACAGTGTGTGTATATATCACATAATATATGTATAATTATATATACATATAATATATATATGTATATGTATATATGTGTGTGATAACTAACTTATTATATGTATATATAATATAACACATAACCTATAGTGTTATATTGTATCAAATACAATATAATCCATAGTTTTTAATTCTCTCAATCATTTGTGGTATTTAATATAAATCACATATATACTAAATTTAATTATATGAATCCAATTTACATAATTAATATTTGAATTGTATTCAAATATTTATTTCCTCTCAAATAATCTTTATATTATAATATATTAAATACATTATATTAGTTATATCACATATAATAATTAATTCAATTATAACACATATAATTAATCAATTCCCTCAATTAATTTAAATAATTCAAATTAATTCAAAATTAATTCTCAATAATCCCTGGGTAGCTATAGAGAAGACCTTATGGACCTGTAGATTGAAGCTCCAATGTTACTTAGATAATTAATTAAACTCTTTAATTAAATGATCCAACATCCATTAACTACCAATCACTCCACTAAAGACCGACAACTGCACTCTTCGCACTACATATATATTTCTATGTTCATTGGATATAACCAATCACCTATGCGATAACCCTTCACAAATTGTTCGTAAATACAGTTGAGCCAAAATTATCATTTTGCCCATGTAGTTACATCTAACTCCTTAAGTACCATTGATCCCTCTAATGAATAATAAGTCATAGTCTAACTATGACCAAATCCCTCTCAGGCCAAGAGAGGGTGTGGCGCCACATTGTTCAATCCCCAGAATCAACCCTTAAGGGAGCAATTTATCTACTTACCCAGATGTTAGGGAACGAGTGAATTTTGTCTTGCGTAGTTGTGTTCCCAGCTCCTTAATAAGACGAATCCCCATAATGGTAGGCTTATTGAGTCAGCAATCTGGCCACTCTCACACATTCAAATCAAAGTGTTGTCTTCATAGGCAGGAGTTCACAACTCACTCAGGATTTAGGTCATGTCACCTGTGGTCATCCTAGTGAAATGTAAATCTCTATTATGAACGGCGTTATATAGTGAGACTAGTCATTTCATGGTCCAGTCTAATACAAACTCCTTTGTGTAGAATATCCCTGTTCACATGTCTCTACATGAAATATTAAGATCATATCATTTATAACACTTTACAACAATTATAACATCTACAAAGTGGGTCATATTCGTAGTGTCACCAGGATAAAGTATCCAATCTTATCCATCTACTACAGACCATTTGGGTTATTACTTCAACATGATCCACCTGTATGTCTCTACATACATGTTTAAGCTATAGATGATAACCTTGGAGGTTAGTTTATTGGTTTGTGGGTTAATGCTATTAAATATTGAATAAAACATCTCATGTTTTATTAAATAAATAAAATGTTTGTATACTACAATTACAAACTACAGGACCCATGATATTTAGAGCATCAATCCCAACTAGGGTTGGCAAAATCCCCACGGGGTCGGGTCCCCACCCCGATAGAGGCGGGGAATCCCCATTTGATCGGGGATGGGGGTCAAACCAGGGATATTCATATATTTGTATATATATATATATATGTAAGGGATGGGTCCCTGCAGGGACTCGTTTCCCCAACAGAGATGGGAAATACCCCCCGCAGGGACGGGGATGGGGATGTTGGCTTTTTGACCCTTAATCTCAAATTAATTAATTTTAATTAATTAATTAATCAATGTTTTGATGATTACAAACTCAATTTTTAATTACTGAAAATCTTAGTGTTTTAATATGTCCATAGCGTAGAGCTCGGAATAACAATTCCAACACCTCTTGAATCACTCAAATCGGAGCTAAAATGAAGACGATATGACCGAAGCAAGTCTATAGAGAAAATATCGTGGTGGATGACGGGCATAACCAGACCATTTGCGTGTAGACATGTGGCAGCATATTGGTTGAATGGTGGATCATTAAGAGATTAACATATGATGGACTTTTGATTTTTGGATTGATTTAAAATAAAAAAATTGAAATTTAAAAGAAATTTAAATGAAAAATAAATTTAATATTATTTTATGTTTGTGTCTAACGACTAGTTTTTTACACATTGTATGTTTTTTATTTTTGGATTGACTTTAAAAATAATGAATTTAAAAAGAAAATGAATTAAAAGGAAAATGAATTTAATATTATTTTATGTTTGTGTCTAATGGCTAGTTTTTGACACATGGTATGTTTTTTTATTTTTTAGATTAATTTTAAAAAGAAAATGAATATCAAAAGAAAAGGAATTTAATATTATTATTATTATTTTTTTTTATCTAACGACTAGTTTAGTTTAAAATCTCCACCATTGATTTTTCTTTTCCAAAATCCAATGGTCCAAATTAATTGTGGTTTATAAAAAATTTTCCATCTCTATATAAATCATCTTCCTCTCTAAAGTTTAAACCAACAAATTTTACATTTCATAATCCTCCAAAACTCAAAAGTTCCATTATTGCTCTCTCTAAGTTCCCAATTTTTTTTTTTTCATCTTATTCTTGAGAGAGTGTTATTGTATTGTGAGGATAAACTTGTTGAGTGCTTAAACTTGTAAATCCACTCTAGTGAGAGTTGTATTGTGTTCTTCAAAAATTCCAACATTTGTAACGGTTTGATCCTAAACCATGGAAAGGATCGGGTTTGCTCTTGAACCCATAAAAGGAGCGGTGGTGTAACGGTTGGGCTCTAATCCGTGGAAAGAGTTGGAAAGATTTTATTCAAATTCCCAAGAGGCGCTTGGGGAGTGGAGTAGGTCGAGTTTGACCGAACCACTATAAAAATTATGGTGTCTTCTTCTCTAACTCTTTCCTTTTGATTTTTACAATTAATTTAAGCAGTTTATTGTATGTTTAAGTTTGTTTTATTTATTTGCTAAAATTTGATAGAATTAAATTATCACATTGTTTGTCATCTTATTTTTGCATAATTTGAATTTTTCTTATTATTTATAAAAAGTGTATTAATTAGTTTAATTGGGGTTGCCATATCGATCCAACAGGGGAGTCCCCCCGCCCCGCCCCGACCTTGTTGCCAACCCTAATCCCAACACCTTTGGGATTTGAAAATGGTAGAGTCACACTTACAGGATGAATTAAGCTAGTTAATGAATTCTTGGCCGAAAAACAGTAGCTAAGAACTATAGAAATTCGAGTTATTCTAGTATTAGTAATTAGCTGAGATTGTCTCAATTCAAGGGAGGGGCACCTGATCACCCTTCGGTACCTATTTCTCTAAATCTCTGAAGTATTGTGACAAAACCTAAATTAATAGTTTAATTAGGGTTTTTTTATTATTTATTTTTTCTGAATTGATTGGATGCTTATATTTTGTGTAATGGGTTAAGGAAAATATCATTGATACGGTCAATTGTTTATTATTCTTTTAAGCATGTCTTCCATAATTATTTCCTTGCTGAAGAATGAAAAATTAACCTGTGAAAACTATGCGACGTGAAAAATCTAACTTGAATACGATTCTAGTTATAAATGATTTGTGGTTCGTCTTAACGGAGGAGTGTCCTCCAATCCCTACTCGAAAAGCATTCCAGAAAATGAGGGGTGCTCATGACCATTAGACAAAGACCAATGACAAGGCTCGAGTCTACATCTTGGTAAGTTCTTCTGACATTCTTACCAATTAACATGAGGCCATGATCACTGCACATCAGATCATGGAGTCCTTCTAGGAGATGTTTGGACAATTGCCCTCTTAGATTCGACACGAAGCCCTCAAGGACGTTTATAATGTGCGAATGAAGGAAGGCCAACAGTGAAAGAATATGTTCTTAACCTAATGGTCAACTTCAATGTCACCGAATTGAACGACACAGTCATCGACAAGCAAATCAGGTATGTTTTATTCTGGAATCTCTTCTAAAGAGTTTCCTCCAATTCCGCAACAATGCGGTTATGAATAAAATAAAGTACACCATAACTACCCTCCTAAATGAGTTATAAACTTATCGGTCTCTGATGAAAAGTAAAAGACCGGTAGAATGAGAGGCAATGCTCATTCCAAAAAGTTCCATGAGGGTTCATCCTTTGGAACTGGGTCTGTTCCTTCATCGTCTGGTTCGAAAAAGATCTAGAAGAAGAAAGAAGGGAAGGGGAAGGCTCGCACTGCTGGGAAAGGCAAGGGCATGGGAAAGGTGGCCGAAAAAGGTAAATGCTTCTACTGCAATGTGGATGATCACTGAAAGTGCAATTTCCCCAAGTGCCTCGCTGAGAAGAAGAAAGAAAAATAAGGTAAATATGATTTACTGGTTCTAGAAACTTGTTTAGTGAAAAATGATCATAATGCCTGGATACTTGATCCGAGAGTCGCTGATCAGTTTATTCTTCTTTACAGGGAATTAGTTCCTTCCAGCAGCTCGAGGAGAGTGAAATGATGCTCAAGGTTGGAATGGGAGATGTTATTTTAGCTCATGCAATGGGAGCTGCAAAGTTGTTTTTTGGAAATAGATATTCCTTTTTAGAGAACTTGTATATATTTCCTAAATTAAAAGGAACCTTGTATCTATTTCTTGCTTAATTGAAAAAATGTATTCAGTTTCTTTTTCTTTTAATGAAGCATTCATTGTGAAAAATGGTGTGACTATTTGTTCAACTAAATTAGAAAATAACTTGTATGTGTTAAGACCAACTGAAGCAAAAACACTTTTAAATCATGAAATGTTTAAAACTGCTAATACTCAAACAAAAAGGCAAAGAATTTATCCATGTAACAATAATACATATTTTTGGCATTTGAGATTAGGACACATAAATCTCGATAGGATCTAGAGGTTGGTAAATAATGGACTCCGAAGCGAGTTAGAAGATGATTCATTACCTCCATGTGAATTCTATCTTGAAGGAAAAATGAATAAAAGACCTTTTAGTGGAAAAGATTATAGAGCCAAAAAACCCTTAGAGCTCATACATTCAGATCTTTGTGGTCCAATGAATGTAAAAGTTCGAAGAAGGTACAAATACTTCATATCTTTCATAGATGACTATACGAGGTATGTTTACTTATACCTAATGGAACATAAGCCTAAAGCCCTTGAAAAGTTCAAGGAGTATAAGGCTGAAGTTGAAAACCTGTTAGGTAAAATGATTAAAACACTTCAATTTAATCGAGGTGGAGAGTACATGAATTTTACATTTCAAGACCATATGATAGAACATGGAATTCAGTCCCAACTTTCAGTACTTGGTACATCTTAGTAAAGCAGTGTATCAGAAAGGAGAAATAGAACCTTGTTAGACATGATTCGTTCTATTATAAGCTATACTCAATTGCATAACTCGTTTTGAGGGTATACAGTAAAGACTGTAGTTCGCATCTTGAATAATGTTCCCTCAAAGAGTGTTTCTGAAACACTTTTCGGGTTATGGAGGGGGCGTAAACTTAGTTTGCGTTATTTTAGAATCTGTGGTTGTCTTGCACACGCACTAGTGACAAATTAAAAGAAATTGGAACCTCGTTCAAGGTTATGCAAATTTTTTTTTACCCTAAGAAAACGAGAGGTGGTTTGTTCTACGACCCTCAAGAAAACAAGGTGTTTGTATCGACAAAAGCTACATTCTTGGAGGAAGACCAAATGAAAGATCATAAACCACGGAAAAAATTAATATTAAATGAAGCTATTGAAGAGTCAACAAGAGTTGTTGATGAAGTTGGTTCTTCATCAAGAGTTAATGAAGAAGCCAACATTTCACGTCAGTCTCATCCTTCTCAATTGTTGAGAGTGACTGAACGTAGTGGGTGGGTTATATCAGAACCTAACCGTTACTTGAGTTTAACTTAAACTCAAGTTGTCATACCATATGATGGCGTTTAAGATCCATTGTTCTATAAGCGGACAATGAATGACGTAGATAAAGACCAATGGGCCAAAAGCATGGACCTTGAAATGGAGTCTATGTATTTGAATTCAGTGAGGGAACTTGTAGATCTACCTGAAGAGGTTAAACTCATAGAGTGTAAATGGATCTCTATATAAGAAAGAGAGATGTAGCTGGAAAGGTATAGACTTTCAAAGCTAGACTTGTAGCAAAGTGTTATACCTGCAAGAACACTTATCAAAGAGCACCTCTGAGCGGAAGCAAGATCGTTCCAAAATCATTGTGATAGAAATACTGCATTCACAATCAAACAAACTAGTTATACATTTAACAACAAATTACAACATGCTTTGAACTTTGAACAACAAAGGAACGAGATACATACCAGTTGAAGAACTCTTCTTCGCGTTAAATCTCGCTCTCGTCAATCCAGACAATCTCGCTGTCGCTGAGATCGTCAAGCCTATCATCCACCAAATCTTGCTGTCATCTACCCAGAACGGAATCTTCACAAAAAAGGCAACAATGGAGGACATAATCACTCAGAGACCTCAGTATTCTTGTAGTGAGAATCTAGGAGGTATGGGCTCTATTGGATTTGGTAGAGGGAAGGAGGAAGGAACGATCATTTACCACGACCAAGAAAGTGGGAGATATTTGAAGTCTATCGAATAGACAACTGCTTAATCGTTTAGTAAAAGGTACATGATCGTGTAGTAAGAGGGGTTTGATCGTTTAGACGATCATTTAGTAAAATGCTCGAACGCGCGATCACTTAGAAAAAGCTAGACGGTCGTTTAGGTAAGACTATGTGATCGTTTAAGAAAAGTGCACGTGTACACGATCGTTTAGTAAACTATGAGTTATCGTGTATGCTCTTGTTTGCTACGCTATGGGTAGTGTACTAATTGGGGAGCGAATATCTGATGATCTTCTTGCAAAATGAAAACCATTTTCATTTTTATCCTTCAGTTACGAAAACTGATTGCAACCTCCCACTATCTCATTCGATTATGGAGACAAAACCGCCAACAATTATCCCATAATTGTTTAATTAAAAAATAAATATAATCATATTATATTTATAACCTATGATTTTATATCACATCATATGCAATATATGAACCATAGTCCTTTTCTCCTCCACTAGATATAAATCATATTTATATCATTTTCCTCCAATTAATGTATCTCATACATCATGTCAATTATATCATATATAATGAAACTCCCTCTTGTCAATTTGAACACTTCAAACTGATCCAAAAACTGATTCTCAACTTGAATCCATTGAGCTACCAAGGGGACCTTATGGACCTATGGCTCGAAGATCCAACGGTACGTGAACAGCTGACTAAGATCGCATAGTGCTTGACCAATGTAGAATCTCCGTTGTGGGCATTAGTTTGCCCATATTCAATCATTTGAAGATTGACAGCGACATTAAGTTTATATTCGCCCCAAGATCGCATAGTGCTTGACCAATATAGACCCCTCCAATTGAGCAGGATATCGTGAAACTTCCTGGGTCGCACATTTTTTGTGGGACCATAGTATGTAACCCTTGCGTTACTACCACTGCAACGATCTTTTCTTCATCATTCTGTTTCTTTTTCAATCTTTGCGGGAATGGTGGTAGCGGTATTTCTTCTACCTCGTGTTCGAGAGGCTTGAAGGTGGACACAACTTCTGGGTTCGTCTTCTCGGGCTCTTCTGAATCATATGTCAATGGGTCCTCGATTGTCACCATATTTGGGTTGGTCCTGGTGGGCTCTTCCCTTTCTTCCGCTATTGTTTTTTCGCTTAGCAAGGAGACTACTAGGCATTGTTCCTTTCCTGTACCCCCAGAGTTGCAAGGGAGCTCAGTTGAGCTCGACAACACTCCTTCCTGTCTACTTTTGAGTTTGCCCACAATCTGTCCTATATGAATTTCAAGACTGCGGATGGACGTCGCTTGATTCTGAAGCACTGTTTCATTCTTTTCAATATATTGCTTCAGTAAACCCTGCAAGGATGAAGATTGTGGCGCCTGCGAATTGCTGACTTGGTTTTGTAGTTGACTGTTTGCTCACGAGAAAAATCCTTGTGGCCCTTCCTTTTGCGCCATAGGTTGATGCCTTTCCTATTGATTTTTCCACGTGAAATTGGGGTGGTTTCTCCACCTGGGGTTGTATGTATCGGAATAAGGGTTATTCTTCATGAAGCATATTGATTGCAGATTTTTTGGGCACTCTTCACTCGGATGTGCTTCTCCATAGATGACACAACTCGTGGTCGTTTAAGCAATTGTGTTGACCTGCCCTTTTTGCGTTCCCGTGCTATTGATTGCGATGCCTTGTATTAGGTTCATCATCGCGTTCATTTGGGTTTGAAGGGATGCAATGACCCCATTATTTGCGTCACTATCCTTGATTCTTAATCTTTGATCGCTTTCCCTCCAATCTTCATGATTCTTGGAAATGTGATCAAGGATACTCTTAGCCTCATCGTAAGTTTTATCGAGCAGACCACCAGTTGCTGCCGCATTGGCAACTGTCTGCGATGCAGGGTTCAAACCATGATAAAAGATTTCCATCTAGAGACAGTCAGGTAAGCCATTGTGCGGACAATCTCGCACTAGTCTCTTAAACCTCGCCCAGGCATCACTAAGCGATTCATCAATTTCCTGTTCAAAATTCGTAATTAACTTCCTCCTTCTTGCGTTCTCTGTTGGAGGGAAGTATTTCTTCATGAACTCTTCCACTACTTGTTCCCACGATGTTATCTCCCCTCGTTTGAGAGAATAAGCCCATTTTCTTCCTTGATCGCATAAGGAAAATGGGAACAACGTTAGTCGAACCTTCTCAACAGAGATATTTGGGAACACAAAAGTGTTGCAGATTTCAATAAAACTCCAGAGATGGGAGTGCGGATCCTCGCCACGCCTTCCACCAAACTGTCTGGTCGTTTGAATCATCTGCAACATAACCAGTTTCATTTTAAACCTCGATCTGCCCAGAGCTGGCCTCATGATTACTGGGGAGAAATCATATAGGTTGGACAATGCATAGTCCCGAATGGGTCTACTGCAGTCATTCGCCAAGAGGATGAGGTTGACCATTATATTATTTGTGTTTGCGGCCCTCTCTTCCGGTTGTTCTGCCATTCTTGGAGTTCTGTCTTGTTGTTATTGGCGATTGTTTTTCAATCTTCGTCGAAACGTTCTTTCAACCTCTGGGTCGTAATTCGCCAAAGATTGAAAGCTGCAAAGAAAATAAAAAAAGTTACCATTAGCACAATGTATTGCCGAAGTTCCCGGCAATGGCGCCAAAAACTTGATGCGTCTTTAATGCGATGAAATAATGGTGTAGAATGTGATGGTGAAATATGCGTTGTGCATGCATGTTTTCTCAGCAAATCCAACTATAAATCCTACTGAGTTGCCTGGTAAGCCCAGGGTCTCACACAGGGACTAAGGACACAGTATGCGATGGTAAATTTAGAATACTTTGCGGTAACAAATAAATCAAAGTGTTGGTTGGTTTGTTGTTTAAGGTATAAAGTGTATGCGGTAGATTTGAGAAAAGAGTTAATTATGTGAATGAGTATGCGGAGGAACGGGTTGAGAAGGTCTTTAGCTAGCGTTTCCTGAGAATGCGTTCAAGCTATGCGATCATGCTACACTCATGCGACAATAATTCATTTTCCAATGCAAATGCGATAGCTCCTAGTTTTAGGACGCATGCGATGTATGCGATGATGTCTATAGAGCTTATTCCTAAGTCTCTACTTCTTTCCTATGTGATGATGAAAGATGCACACAGGTACAAGGTGACCACATACAATCATATCCTATCTCTAGGGTGCATACGATGCGTTAATAGCAAACAGAACTTATTCCTAAGCTTCTATCTCTTGATTATGCAGTTCTAATCTGACTCTCCCGAGCCTAGATTCTAATCTGATTTTTCCAAGCCTAGATCTATCATTAGACTACCCTCTCGAGTATCTCTAAAGGACAAATGACGCATACATAATACAAGATGATCGCATAAAGTGAAGATCCCAGGTTATGCTATCTAAGTACTTCTCAACCCATTCGACAGATTTAGCTACTCATGCGTAATGTAAAGAGAGCGAAAAAATATAAAGATACAATTTCCATTTTATAAATAAGTTTAGAATACAAAATGACAATGGAAAAATAAGGGTAGAGAGCCTGGTAGCAATATTTTGTTTTCCAAGGCTTTTACACTGTGTTATCTCTATTCTATCCAAAAGATGTTCTTGCTTCCGCAAGAGTTGGCCCTCTCTTTGTTTTCTATGCTTCTCGGCACTCTTTTGAGTTCACTAGGACAATCTCTCGGCGTAATCTCTCTTCACTCGCCTCTGCCTTCTAAGTATGTAAAATCTAAGTATATGGTGAAGAAAAACTCTAAAGTCTGAGGAGCAGAATTGAACTATCCGAACTCCTTAAACGAAGGTGGCCTTCGGTATTTATAGAGCTTCAGGGTGAAAAGCTTTTTCTCTCTAATGATTGCACTGATGGGATGTCATTAATTCTCTGTCTGATGCACCGAATATTTGTCACCGAAAAGTTGAGTGTACTTGCTACAATCTGTCGTTAGCAGCTTGTTAACTTAATTCGAAATCGATCATCATCAGCTTTCTGTCCCATCGTGATTTATTAAGTTTTCACCTTGATGTGCCGGCTATATGCGGCCACCTTCTTGAGCAGATTTTTACGAACGCAAACGATCGCATATCCTTGCGGTCGCAATCTCTTATGCGCTCGGATGCTAATTTCCTTGGATTTCAATTTTGCCTTGTGTCAATGCATTTTCCTGTATAAAATATATAAGTTAGTTGTTTTAATGCGATGGACGCATGCGATCGCAATGTTGTAAACTTAATGCTTTTGGACGCAATATTATATATTTTTAGCGTCGCAATCCTACATTGTTTTATATCTTTGCGTTGTAATAACGTGCATTTCTGCCCGTTATCACACCCCCAAATTTAAAACAATGCTTGTCCTCAAGCATAGACTAAAGATTTTCTTTAGAAAGTCAACCGCCTTCTTCTTTCCTAGATTTCTCAAGGTTGCCTTATTCAAATCCTATACACCAAAATCTCCTTAATTCTTATCCAGGTCTCTTCTTAAAATATTTCTAAAATTTAGGGACCATAAATTTAACCTTCAAAAAGACTTTACTAGTTTCTAAGGCATCGCATGATTTATTTCATAAAAAAACTTTTCCAACTGGGGTCTTTTCAAATGATTTTTTATCCTTGCGTATTTTAGACATATATTTTTTTCTATGACCTTGCGTTGATCCAAATACCTAGTTTTTGTTTTGGCTTGCCCCCACATGTGTCATGCGGACATCCAACTACGAGCAAGGTATTCTTTCTCAGTCTAAACTCATGCCCATTTGGTAGCGGAGTTGCGATCATTTTATTTATGGGTTGATCATGATTTCTACCTTCGTTTTGGCTTACCCCCATGGGTGTCATGCAGACATCCAACTACGAGTAGGATCCGATCGCAACGTTATGATTTTTTTTTAAATGCCTAAAAATAGCAAGGTTGAAAATGAATACCGCACCCCTAAATTTAAACACAACAATGTCCTCATTGCTGAAATATTGAAAGAAGTCATGCGATGCTCTTAGAAAGTTCCCTAAAAAGTCAGTTTGAAAGAAAGCTGGCAGACCACTAACTTCTAGAAATATTTCATGAGATGACTGTCCTAAGATTAAGTTGACTCTAGTATATACGAAAAAATAGAGGCATGTGTTTCATCATTGAAATCATAATTGGCAAAGAGAAATAATGCGGTAACTTACTAACTTAATCAATGTGTAATGATTGTGCTGACTAAAGAAGATGCGATATAATGATGCATTTAAGAAATGCAAAAGCCTCTCTTATTCTCTATCTCTAAATGGTGTATGAAACCCGAGTATTTTTTTTCTGTGGATTTATAAATTATAAACACGAAGGTCTTGTGTTTTTGGCACTAATGGAATTCCATTTTCTAATGTTAGCAATGTATAGCGGTCAAATAGGATCATTTTCTGCTCGAGACCTCTTACTAACTTTTATCATGTGGGAGTTAGAATTAATTCCCGTTTATCTACTTCTATCAATGTGGGGCGGAAAGAAACGGTTGTATTCAGCTACAAAGTTTATTTTGTATACTGCGGGAGGTTCCATTGATATATTTGCCCCTCTTTCTATTTTTTTTCTTAGTAAAATTTTGATAAAATTATCAAAGTTAAAATGATATGCGATAGAGCAAAATTTGGAATAAACAAAGTCAAGGAAAGATACAACCCAAAAATAATGCGCATAAGATGCACATTAAAACTATAGATTATTTGAGAGAAAGATAATTGAATGTGCTTCAATTATAAGGTTAAATTAAATATGTGATATTTAATTTAATGATTAATTAATTAGAGAATTAATTATTTTAATTTAGTTATATTTAATCAAATATGATTTGATTAAATTAATTGAATTGAAACTATAGGCTATGTGAGAGGAATGTATTAGAATATGATTCTAATACACATTTAATTAAATATGGGAGATATTTAATTATTATTAATTAATTGATAATTATTTAATTTGTTTTAATAAATTAATTTGATTTAATTTATTTAGTTAAATTAAATATATTTATTATTATTTAATTAATTAAAATTAGATTTATTTATTTTAATTAATAATAATAATAATAAATAAATTTTTTAAAAAATTGTAACCCCACGTTGGGGAGTTACGTTTTTCAAGGGGAGAGGGAGTCTTCTCCCTTAGTTTCTGCCTCGTATGCTCTCATAGTGGTTATAGTTGTTATAGTGTTAACAATAAAAAGAAAAGAAAAAAAAGTCTCTAAGTTTGTACTTCCAATTTCTTTTTCCCTTTCTCCAAGATTGAGAAGAGGGGATCCCACCATCCCGCCTCATAAAATCCATCAGATGATACCAGTGAAGGTCTTTTGGGAGTTGTTTTGATCAAGACGTATAAAGGTAAGAAATTCCCTCTTTCTTTATTTTGTTGAAAATGTATGTTTAGCCTAGGTTTGTTTTACAATGCAAATATGTTTGGCATTAAAACTAGAGTTAGATCTCGATATTTTTTTTTCGTTGTGCGGGGATTTAATCCCTTCAAAGATTGGCTCAACAATGCCGACTCAATAAGCCTCCCATTTCAGGGGTAAGACTGAGTTGATAGTTGGGACATAGGGTGCTAGATGGAATTCACGCCTACCCGATTTAGAGATAGGAAGAAGGTTGTTCTCTTAAGTGCTGAATCCACGCCTTGAACAAGGGGCCCCACCCTCTCATTATTCTGAGAGGGATTTGGTTTAGTGATTTGATCACAAACCAATTGTTCATTAGAGGATCAGTGGAACTTAAGGAGCAAGATGTAATTTCTGGGGTAAAACAACATTTGACCAAGCCGTTATTACAAACAACCTGTGAAGGGTTGATTTACTGATTATGATTAAATCAAGTGAACACAAATATATTTACAGTGAGGAAAGTGCAACTATTGAGCTATAGTGGTGTGACTCGGTAGTTAACGAATATTGATTAATTCGATCTAAAGAGTTTTAGCCAATTAATCTCAAATCGTTGGAGCTCATGATCTGTAGGTCCATAAGGTCCCTCTACTAGCTCATAAAACATGAACACCTTGAATTAGTAAATTGAGTGAATTTGAAATGATATCAATTTGAAGTGTTCAAATTGAATTTCAATTTGAAATGTTCAAATCGAATTTAGGATTTGAATTTGAATAGTTCAAATTCAAATTAGAGTTTGTATAATTATATTCGATATAATTAATTAACATTTAATTTATCAAAATTAAACGAAATTGGAGAGTTTATAATATTTAAATGTTGATTTAAATATTAATTACATGAATAGGATTCATGTTTAAAATTTGGTGTATGATTAATTTAATATTTGATATTAAATGATTATTTAATTAATTAAAATCAAATTAATTTTCAATTTGAGAAATTTGAGAAATTGGATTTTTGAATTTAATTAATTTAGAATTAATTAAATTAGATTTTAGTTATTTTGGAATTAATTAAAATTAGAAATTGAAAATAGAAATTGAAATAAATTCAATTTAATTGAGTTAGTCGAATTATCCACAATTTGGTGGATTAATTCCTAATCCAACACCTAGCCACAACTTGCAAGTAAAAATTGAAGTGGCATTGACTCATGCCTCAGTGCTTGCATGAATATGATATATAAAACTCTAAAAAATTGCTGATGAAGGGAGAAGAGTTGCTAAAAAATCAGTTTTCTGCAGAGAAAACTTTCTTCAACTAAAACCCATTCTATTCCCTTCACAAATTCACTTCAATCTTGAGTTCCACCACTCAAATTCAAAGCTGAGAATAGTAGAGAAGATCTCTTGGTGGTTCACTGAAGATTTGGGGTTGAAATCACGTGAAGAGCAGCTTGGATTTGGAGGAATTCGTTAAAGGCGTGTCTTGAAATCTTCTTAATATGCTATGAACATGCTTATTTTGATGTCAAAATTAAGGAATTAGAATGCTTAATGATCCTATTTTCTTCCGCTACTGTTTCTGTATTCCAACAATTGGTATCAGAGAATCATTTAACCATTCAAATCGGTTTAATTTTGGCTTGGCGTATGTTTTTCATAAGTTGTATGGAAATGATGAACTGATATGGTTTTTTCTGAGTTTTGGCATTGAATTCTCTTCAATTATGTTGTAATTCTTGTAATTGGCTCTTGATTGATGGGTCTTAATGTGTGATTAAGTGTCTGTAATTCGATTTGAGTCATTAGAGTTGTAATTAGTATGTAATTGAAGAAAGAAGTGAAAAAGGTCGAGTAATAGAAACTGGATTTTCAACCACTGCCCAACACTCGATGCACGATGCCATACTCGATGGTACTTGATGGCATTTACTCGATGGTATTTTGGTGCATACTTGATGCACAATGCCATACTCGATGGCATTTTGGCACATACTCGATGCACGACACCATACTCGATGACATAGTCGATGCTTGATGCCATACTAGATGGCATACTCGATGACTCAAAGGCATCATACTCGATGGTATACTCGATGACTCAAAGGCATCATACTCGATGGCATACTCGATGCGTGATGGCATACTCGATGCTTGATGACATACTCGATGCTCGATGGCATACTTGATGCTTGATGGTACTCGATGGTTTTTTACCCGGTTCAACCATTTTTTAGCATTGAAGGTTAGGTTGAGAGGTTTGGGTCTGGTTCGGGGCGATTCGAGCGATCCAGAAGTGTTTTGGAGCCGATTTTTGCTGAATTTTGTAATAATTAGGCCTTTGTTTGCTTGAAAATGCCAAAACTAACACCATATCAGTGTGTGTTTAATTATTTATGCATTATGAATGTATGTTATAACTAAATAAATCATGTATGTGCATAAAGTATGCCATGTAGATTTAAAATCCCACCATAAGAAGCATGTTACATGTATTGAAAGTATGTTATAAAATGTTACAATTTATAGTATGTATGTTTAGGTTTTCAGATCTTTAATTTTGATTAAAGTTGTAAAGAGCCCATTTTTTGGGTGTTTATATTACTTCTATCAAGTCTTAATTCCAGGTCTCATTTTTGGCAAGTGTCACTGAGGATCGGGATGAAGAACAAAACAATTTGGTGCAATTTCAAAGCTGTACAGAGCAATTCTGTGTTGTAGCGTCGTGACGTTATGCCCTAACGTCCCGACATTCCAATGCGAAACAGAACGAAAATTGTTTCTGTGGCGTCGAAATGCTAAGGTACAGCGTTGTGACGCTCCAAGGTTGAGGCTCGCGTTTCCGTCCGAGCAATCATATGTTTGAGCATGGTCAGTTGTTTTTAGAAGCTTTTTTCCTTTTTTAGTAACTTTTTTAATCAATTAGACTAATATAAATTAGTTATATTAATTTAATTAATTTTACAGGTGCCAAAATTTATTCCAATTTGTTATTTAATTTAATTATTGCATTTGATGTATGATTAAATTAAATAAATGTCGTATAATGTATGCAATATAGTTTTATTTGAAAATCCCATCTTAGGATATATATTATTCGTGCATTATATTTAATATAAGCGTTATATTATATAGTTGTATGAATTATTAGCATACTTATGCATTTATGATATAAGAATTATATTATGAATGCATGTTTAATATAGTTTCATTAATTTAATATAAGAGTTATATTATTAATGAAAAGCATGATCATGCATCATTTATATAATAATTATCTGATATGATAGCATGCATTAATAACATGTCCAATAAGAGTTGTTGATGTCGGTTCATCTAGACGGTCACATCCACATCAACCGTTGAGGGAACCTCGATGTAGTAAAAGGGTTACAAACCCACCTATTCGTTATATGGGTTTAACAGAAACCCTAACCATCTTATCAGATGGCAACGTTGAAGATCCATTGTCTTAAAAACAGGCAATGGAGGATATAGATAGAGATGAATGGATCAAGGTTATGAATCTCGAAATGGAGTCTATGTACTTCAATTTAGTCTGGGATCTTATAGATCAACCTAATGGGATAAAACTTATAGGTTGCAAATGGAACTACAAGAGAAAAATGGATGCAGATGGTAGGTGCAAACCTTTAAGGCTAGACTAGTGACAAAGGATTGTACCCAGGTCGAAGGAGTTGACTATGAGGAGACTTTCTCACCTGTTGCCATGTTAAAGTCTATTTGGATACTCTTGTTTATTTCCGCATAATATGACTATGAGATTTGGCAAATGGTCATCAAGACTACTTTTCTGAATGGCAATCTTGAGGAGACTATCTTTGTGCAACAACCAGAGGGATTCATAACCCAAGATTAGGAGCAAAAAAGTTTGTAAACATAATCAATCCATTTATGGAATGAAATGGGCTTTTCAATCTTGGAATATAAGGTTTGATACTACGATCAAATCTTATGGCTTTGATCAAAATGTTGATAAGCCTTATGTCTACAAGAAACTCATCAATAGTCCAGTAGCTTACCTAGTTTTGTACATAGACGACATCCTACTCATGGGGAATGATGTAAGTCTACTGATTGATGTAAAACAATGGTTGGTGGCTCAATTCCAAATGAAAGATTTGGGAAAGGCACTGTTTGTTCTGGACATTCAAATCTTTAGGGATCGTAAAAACAAATCACTGGCCTTGTCTCAACATCGTACATTGACAAGATACTTGTCAAGTATTCAATACAGAATTTCAAGAGAGGTTTACAACTTTTCATGTATGAAGTTATCTTGTCTAAGGAACAGTGTTCTAAGACACCTCAAAAAGTTGAGGAGATAAGACAGATCCCCTATGCATCGGTTGTTGGCAGTCTGATGTATGCAATGTTATGTACTAGACCTGACATTTGCTATTTAGTGGGGATAGTGAATAGATATCAGTCTAATCTAGGATTAGATCACTATAAAATAGTTATAACCACCCTCAAGTATCTTAGGAGAATGAGGGACTACATGCTTGTGTATGGGTCTAAGGATTTGATCCTTACAAGATACACTGAATCTAATTTTCAAATTGATAGAAATTCTGAAAAATCCACTTCAGGATTAGTGTTCACTCTTAACGGAGGGGCTATAGTCTGGAGAAGCACAAAGCAAGGTTGCATCGCTGACTCCATCATGAAGGTAGAGTATGTAGCAGCTTGTGAAGCTGCCAAGGAGGTTGTCTGGCTCAAGAAGTTATTGACTGATCTAAAAGTTTCTCCAGACATATCAAAGTCCATCACCCTTTATTGTGATAATAGTGGTGTTGTGGCTAATTCCAGGGAGCCTAGACGCCACAAATGTGGAAAGTACATAGACCGTAAGTATCATCGGATTTGAGAGATTGTGCATTGAGGGGACGTGATCGCATGAAGATCGTTTCGGAGCACAATGTTGTTGATCCATTTACAAGGCCCTCACGGCTAAGGTGTTTGAGGGTCACTTGGAGAGTCTAGGTCTACGAGACAGGCCTCATCTAGTCTAGGGCAAGTAGGAGATTTATTGGGCACGTATTATATGCTCTAGTTTCTTGTTTTTGTGTACTGTTATACTAGTTTGTACTTTCATTATGTACAACCCACTAGCTTTAGGATAAGTGAAAGATTGTTGGGGTTGATGCCCTTAATCTAGTGGTCTTGTAATTGTATTTGTACAAATATTTTATTTATTTAATAAAATAAGAGGTATTTTATTCGACATTTAGTTGCATTAACCCAAAAACCAATAAACTAAGATCCAAGGTTATTTGTTGTAACTTAAACATGTATGTGGAGACATACAGGTGGATCATGTTTAAGTGATAACCTAAACGGTCTGTAGTAAATGGATAAGGTTGGGTACCTTATCTTGGTGACACTACGGATACCACCTGCTTTGTAGTTGTTACAATTGTTGGCTACAAATGATCTGATCCTGATCATCCGTGTGGAGATATGTGAGCAGGGGTATCCTATACAAAGAGTTTGTATAAGACTGAACTACAAAATGAATAGTCTTTCTTTATAACATCGTTGTTAAAAGAAACTTACATTTCACCAAGATGACCATAGGTGACTTGACCTAAATCCTAAGTGAGTTGTGAGCTTCTGCCTATGAAAGCGGTCATTTAATTTGTATGAGTGATAGCGACCAGACTCGCCAACTCAATAAGCCTACCATTTTGGGGATTCGTTTGATTGGGGAGCTGAGAACGCAGCTACACGAGAAAGAATTCACTCATTCCCTTATGTTAGGGTAAATAGAGAAATTGCTCCCTTAAGGGCTGATTTCGAGGTTTGAACAATGTGATGCCACACCCTCTCCTTGCCTGAGAGGGGTTCGGTTACAGTTGGACTATAACTAATTGTACATTAGAGGGATTAATGGTATTTAAGGAGTTAGATATAACTATAGGGGCAAAATGATAATTTTGGCCCAGTTGTATTTACGAGCAACTTATGAAGGGTCAATGCATTATTGATTGGTTATATCCAATGGACACAAAAATATATCTATAGCGTGAAGAGTGCAGCTGTCAGTCTTTAGAGGAGTGACCGACAGTTAATGAAGATTGATTAATTTAATTAAAGAGTTTAATTAACTAATCAAGTATCATTGAAGCTTTAATCTATAGGTCCATAAGGTCCACTCGTTAACTCAATTAGGATTATTGAGAATCAAATTAATTTTGGATTAATTTTTGTTCAAATTAATTAAAGAGATGTAATTATATAAGATAATTATACATTATATACATTATAATATAAAGTTTTAATGAGAGAAATAAATACTTGAATATGATTCAAATATTAGTTATATGAATATGATTCATATAAAAACTATATGTTAAAATTAATATGAATGTGATTCATATTAATTCTATAGGTTATATGAGAGATTAATAAACTATAGATTATATTATATGTGATATAATATAAACGGTTGTATATTATATATGATATAATATACGGTTGGTTATTTATAATAACTTAGTTATTATAAATTATTTAATTCAAAATTATGATTTTAGGTTTTAATTTTGAATTTTGAAAATTTTGAGAGAGAGAGTTAGTTTTAATAACTTCCCTCTCTCTTCTTAAACCTCTCATTCATAACGTGAAAATATCACAAAGAGGTGAGACCCATCTTCTTCCTCCCATTTCCTCCATAGACTGACATTTTGCTTTCTGTGATTTACACTGTGAAAATTTTTTCTCTCATCACAAAAACTCTTCTCCTTTCCCCAAAATTATTCTCTAGAACCCACTCATCTCTAGTGGTTCTCAACCTTGAGAATAATGAGGAAGCCCTCGTAGTGGTGCCTAAAGGTTTTTCCCTTTTTGTTGCATTTTCGTATTAGTGAGATTGGAGAAGGAGTCCGTTTGTGTTTGTGTAGTAGATTGGAGAGGAAATCGTGAAGAGTTTGTTCTACAAGGGTAAGATTTCTAATTCCCAGTATTTTCTCTCCAATTCACTACTGAAAGCATGCTACTTAATTATGGATATTTATCCTATGAATTGTATTTTGCGTTATTCTCTGTATTTTCTGTTTTAAAATCAAATTGAAAATTGAATTGCATGACATTCACATGCTCCGCATTGGATTCAATCCCTTCACAATGGACACATAAATATATCTACAGTGCGAAAGAGTGCAGCTGTTGGTCTTTAGTAGAGTGACCGATAGTTAATGAAAATTGATTAATTTAATTAAAGAGTTTAATTAATTAATCTTGTATCATTGGAGTTTCAATCTATAGGTCCATAAGGTCCCCTTGTTAGCTCAATAAGAATTAATGAGAATCAAATTAATTTTGGATTAATTTCAATTGTTCAAATTAATTAAAGGGAATTAATTATATCTGATATAATTAATATAATGCGTGTGATACATTATAATATAAAGTTTTAATGAGAGAAATAAATATTTGAATATGATTCAAATATTAATTATATGAATATGATTCATGTAAAAACTATAGGATAAATTAATGTGAATATGATTCATATTAATACTATAATTTCTATGAGAGAATAATAATCTATAGGTTATATTATATGTGAAATAATAAACTATAAGTTATATATTATATGGAATATAATATATAGTTACATTTAATTATATTAATGTAATATAATTAAATAAAGAGTTTTGAATTTTGAATTCAAAATCAATTAGGGAGTTATTTTATTAAGTGGGAAGTTATTTCCCCATCTCTCTCACAGTCGTAGTGGGGCAGAGGATGAAGGAGGAGGATTTTATTTTAACGTGAAAAGAATTGGTTTTGACAGATTACTCTTCCTCTCATCTTAATCTTTATAGATCTCCATCTTTGCAAATCTTTCCAAAAAAAAAAAAAAAAAAAAAAATCTCCCTTCACCAAAATTAATATACATAAGCCCCACAACGTTATGTGATTCTCATCTTGAGGAAAGTATATGGTGATGTCCTCATTGTGCTATTCTTGGTTTGTTGCATTCGGTGTTTGAGTTTGAGAGGAGTTTTTTCATAGTTCATGATTTCACAGAAGGGGAAGCAAGAAGACAGATCTTCAAGGGTTAGTAACATATCCCAGTCCTTTCTCTGTTAATTCAGTAGAAACATGTTGTAACATATATGTTTATCTTGTACATGTTGTATGTTTTCTCTATTTTTCAAGTTTTCAAAATGAATAACAATGGCGTGTTCACAAGCTTCTGCTAAGGAATTCCATTCCTTCAACCTACACCTAAGTTTTACTTTTTATAAGGTGAAATTCTTCTATCCTATTTCCCCCTAATTTGTTTAGGGGTTTTCTATGTAAAATCATTGTGTGTTATTTTCTTCCTTTCTTCTTCATAATTATTCTTCATCTATCTTAGCCATGATCTTACTCTCTTTGGTCACAATCCTTTTCACTACACATATTTCATCTTGGAACCAAATTTTGGGTCATTCATACAACTCTTCAAATTATATTTGAGATATTTAATGGACATATTGAAAGTAGTTTTGATTATAAGCTAATGACTTCATATAATAGTATGATCATCATTCTGTTGATATTAGAAAAAATTGGAGATGTTTAGAACCAACATTTATATTCATGGTTATGGACGCAAATACATTATGCTAGTTGAGCATCCTGTTATAATCAGAGAGGATTGTCCATATTCAATCCAACCACAAACTCTTATAAGTTATATTTAGCCTAGTATTTAATGGTTCTAAATAATTCCTAATCTCTTTATAAATCTTAGTTTTCATGTTTGACACAAATATTGTCATGATTTATTTGGAGTTATATGAGTTTTATTTTAAATCATTGATGTTTTGACCTAGAAATTCATTAATATACCATTCCATGAATGAGTGTTTGCAACTTAATTAATGGAGGGTAGTTACAGTCATTTTTGTCATTTTCAAAATGATTCAAAATGTTATATACACGTTTGGGAATTATTTTGAAATGGTTAAAATCATTTTTATCATATTCAAAATCCTTCTGAAACACGCCTTTAATCATTCAATATTTTTACACTTTTAAATGCAATTTTCATATTATCAAAATTGGTTTTGAATGATTAAAAGTATATTTAAAGTGATTTTGAAAATGACAAAAGTGATTTTAACTATTTTAGAATCACTCCCAATCATTTCATAATCATTCAAAGTAAGTTTTAATAGAATGAAAATTGTATATAATAGTGTAAAATTTGACAATTAATTGATTTTGAGTGATTAAAGACGTGTTTCGTAATGCTTCTTAAAAAACAAAAAGATGTGTTTCAAAGTGATCTTAAATATGGTAAAAATGATTTTAACTATTTCAAAATCACTCTCGAACATACACTAAAACTCAAACAAAATATTTTCCCTGCCCCATGAAATTTTGACAACCTTACAAACTTTCCATACTTAGTAAGCCATGAACCAACAACCTGATAGAAAAAGAAGGCTCAATAAATAAAAGTTATAGATATTATGAATTAAGAAATCCCATAATCTCGGCTCTCTTCTCATTCCAATGGAGGTTTCCCTCTCTTCTTCTTCCCCTTAAAAGCCAAACCAAATCAAAAGAGAATCACACAGAGAAGGAGAGAGGGCCAATAATGACGGTGGAAGGGGTCCACCGTCGTCCGAAGAAAGGCGGTCGGAACCTGGAAATCATAGACGTGAGAAAACTAAGCGAAAACAAGATGCACCTAAACCAAACACGTCATCAAACCACCATGGATCTACCGTCAATGAAACCACGCGTGATCAAGACATCGGAATCATCGAACACTTCGAAATCATGGTGGAAGAACCCAGAAATGAAGAGGCGACGGCGCGTCGCAAAGTATAAGTTGTATACAGTTGAAGGGAAGGTCAAACATTCCATAAAGAAAGGGATCAATTGGTTCAAAAGCAGGTGTACAAGAATCATATCTGGGTTATGAAACCTTTTTAATCATTCCTTTTGGTAAGGAAACAAACTTCAACTTTCATGGTCTTTTCTTGTTCTCTTTTTCTATAGAAAGGTTTGAAGATATAGAATATCTCATCATCAAGTTATCAATCCTTTGTGTCTTACGTTGTTTATTGGCATGTTTGTGTTTGTTTAGTTTGTTATTCTTTGTTTGGATTTGATAGAACCTGGGGCAGATCGAGATAATATGGGCTCAGTGCTAAAATTTTGATAAAGAAACATTAAAATAGAATATATCCTTTGAATTTTATTTTTCTTCCTTTTACTTCCAAATATAACAAATTTCTTGTGAATATGTAATGTATTCTTTTTTACAACAACTACGAAATGGGTGATTGAACCTTCGATTCCTAAGGAGGAAGAACATACCAATTACCGTTGAGCTGAGCTCATTTTGGCAGATATATCAATATTATGTAATGATCAAGTAAGCAAACCTAAGCAAATACATTGAACAATATTAAATAATTTTTTTAAAAAAATGTATTATTTCACTATGACAATTTTGACTTTATATGTTAGGTGACATTTTATAAACGATGACAGATTGACTATATGATGTCACTTTTGAAAAAATGCAACTTATTTCTCCAAATTTTTTGTGCTTTTACGAAAATTTCATATATGATGTCGCTTCCTAGCCGTTATTGAAGATTGAGACTAAACTGCCATCTAATGTTAAAAAAACGCAGAAAAAATATTGAAAAACGCACGCAAAAGAGTCCCATATTTTATGACCGTTCTAAACTGTCACCAAAGCTGAAGGCTACAATGACAGTTTTGGACCGTCATCAAAAGATCGTTTATAAAAACTCAAAACAACTCGTTTGAGAAGGCTTATGATGTCAGTTTGGCTTTCACAAAAGGTGGTTTAGCACTTTCACAAACCCTCGTTAACTTTGTCCTCTCTATTTGGCTGACTTTGACACTATTGTTGATAATGGCACACGACTTCCTTTGACGGCACACGACGACTTCCTTCGATGGCATATGACGACTTCCTTCGATGGTGCACCTGACTTTGTTCGATTATGCTCAAAATGGCCACACTGATTTCGTTCGACGGGCAAAAACAATGTTACAAGGATTTTTCTTACATATTACGACCCCATATTTATTTATTTTTCAAGGTTCTCTCTAATCTTTCTTTTTTATTCCTCATTCTTTGATGGCTGTGAATAAGTGTTCTGTAACTTCAATTCGTGTTTCTTTGTAGTTGTGAACGGCTCTTTCTCCCCTTTTACTTTTAGATTTCATATGTCAATGAAATTCCCCCTTCTAGGTTTCCTATCTCACCCCTTTTTGACACAAAGACTTAAAAAGGACACCTACAGAGGAAAAGAGAACGTAAATCCTCGATAGAAAGGGAAAAATTGGGGAAAATGACCTACTGAAAGTTTGATTTTGTATTTTTGATCTATTTTTGAAAAACAAATTTTTTGGACCCCTTAATGATGAAAATGATGTAAGCATGGTAAAAAGGTACTTAAAAAGTTTTTTTTTACCCACATAGAAAGACACAATGTAAATAATTACTCTTATACCCCTTATTAAATTCTCACTCTCAATTTTAACCATCAACATATTAATTTAATTCACATTCTCCACCTAAATTTATTCACAAAAAATTAATTTATCAAAAAACTATTAACAAAAAATTATTCAACAAAAAATTCCAGTTACTTTTATGCCCCTTATTAAATTCTCAACTTCAATTTCAACAACCAACCTACCAAATTAATTCACCAAAAATTCTTTACCTAAATTTATTCACAAAAATTTAATTTATCCAAAAACTATTCACACAAAAAAAAATTCTCCACCACCAAATTTGATTTGTTTACAACCCCACCAAAAGTTCTATTCACCTAATTATTTCCAAAACGAAATTCATCAAAGTCCAAAACTTGTATTTTATGAAGTTGTAATTTTGTACACTCCATAAGAAGGTATGTATTCAATAGTTCGATAATTTCTGGAAAAATTGACAAAAATAAATGACCTTTTTGAAGTTTGATTTATGCTTGTTTTGTTGATTGTTTTTTTTTTCTTTTTATAATGCTTTGCATTTGATATTTATAAACTTTTAAAAATATATGAAAAAAATAGCAATTTTTTTTTTAAGATACACGGTCGAGCTTCACTAGGTAGAAAGCAAATGAATTGAAATTACCCAGTCGGGCTTCACTGAGTACAAAATAATTGTTGGAATAAGTTTGATTCCTAGTCGGACTTCATCAGGTAGAAAGCAAATGAGTTGAAATTATCCAGTCGGGCTTCACTAGGTACAAAATAATTATTGGAATAAGTCTGATTTCCGGTCGGGCTTCACCGGATATGAAATAAATTGATTGACCCGGCTTTCTCAGGTACAGGATAGGGAACAGGCTGGGACTGGTTCGGAGCTCGGTAGACTTAACTCTAGCTCGGTCGGGCGCACAAAAAATAAGGATTCTGTTTTTTGGCCTAGTGTTGTTCCGAGCCATTTTTTTGTTCTTTTTAGTTTCTTTTTTTTTATTTTACTTTTTCCTTAACCACATTACATTAATACATTTTTGTTATAATTGTAGAAAAATGCCTCGTGTTTGGATTTATTTTGGTGGCATTTGAAATGAAAGGGAAAAGGATTATGATGGAGGAGAGTTGTGGGGGTGTGACAATGAGGTTTGCACGACCTATAATGAATTCCTGATCGAAGTTTATAGGATAAGTTGTATAATGTCATATGAGTATAATCTTGTTATAAGATGTATACTTAAATTGAGATCCAAAGCCCCTACACTTGTAATTAGAATGATGAAAATCTAGGAACCGGACCAAAAAGGAGCGTCCCCTCCCCTTCTCGCCCGGTCCCGCCCCGTTTCCCAAGTCTCCCGGCTCTATACACGGCCGGTCCCGGGACTGGGCCAAAAACCATCCACTCCCCTTCTAGCCTAGTCCCCTCCCCTTCTCGCCCGGTCGAGCGACTGGTCTCGCCCCATCTCACTCGACCCGTCCCCCTTCCTGATCCCAATTTCCCACAACACGTCATGCTCGATGAAGATCTAAAGAAGCTCGGCCAGGCTTCATCGAATTGGAAATGTCAAAATTTGAAAATCGGAGTTTAAAGCAAAATAATGGTTTCTAATATACAAATCAACTCATATACTATCTATAGGTCTCAAAATCATTCTAAAAATTATGAAACCTCATGAAAACCCATAAAATCAAGAATAATGCCAAAAAATCCAAAACCAAAACCCTCCTAAAATGTGCATAAATACTTACTTGATGAAGATGAACTGATGAACTTGAAGATGATGAACCGAAATATTGAAGAAAACATTGAAAGAATGTGAGGAGTTGTGCGGAGTTTTAAAAGGAATTTGAAAGGTTGCAAGAAAATGGTCATGGAGGGAGGGATGAGGGTTTTGAATCTTTTTTTCTAAAAAAAAAGGGTATAATGGTCTTTTCCTATCTATAAGGGGTAAAAAAATACATTTTAAAAAAAAGAGGTCATTTTTTCTAAAGAAAAACTTCCAATAGGTCATTTTACTCTATTTTTCCAAACAAAGTGCGGAAAATATTAGAAGAAATCGACCAATAAAACTAGGAAAAAAAATTAAATAAAAGAAACCCAAAAGCGAAATTCACAAGACGCGAAAGGAGGAAAAAGAAAAAAAGGTGAGTTTCTTGGTAAAGAGGATCAATCTTTTGGAATTCCAAAGAGGGAGAAAAGAACTCACCATAATTGGGTCTTTTAGTTGGGGGTTTTTGGATGGTTTGGTTTGGTGCTACACAAATTTCTGTTTGACTAAAACAAATAGTTCAAAAATAACAAATAAGATAGCAACCAAAAAACTCCTTTAAAAATTGGTCATATTTTGCTTTCTTGTGCTTTCTTTTGGTTAATATGTTACTGTCTTCATCTGTTTAGTTGTTTTTAGTTGTCTTTGATGTGTAATTATGAAACTGTATATATATATATATATATATATATATATATCTGTTTGTAGTTGTAGTTAATGCGATAATTCCATAGCTGGAGCTTATTACATGCTTAGGATTAAGTTAAGATATCCTAAAGCATATTCTTATTTGAAATAGTAGGGTTATACGAAGGAGATGTGGTTACCATTTGTTCTCTTAGTTCAACACATTTTCTTGGAATAAATAGTAGTGACTAATTCATTTCAACAATGCTTGCTATTGTATATTTGCTGGTAGTCGTAAACCTGTGGAATGAGTTCAATAATGCTGATTTGAAAACTTGATTGAGATAAAATGAATTTGACAGATTTTACCCCAAAATCAAGAAGGTGGTTTCATTTATGGCACGTTTGCTTTTCCTTTGCTGTAACTTGGTTGCATGGACGAAGCTTATAAGAGCAAATAAGGGAGCTTTAGTGTCATTTGAAAGACACTTAATCTTATGTTTTTTATGAACAAATGTAAGAAAACAACATTAGTTAACACTAATTTTGATTTACATCCTAGTTATTGTTCATGTATGTACATTAACCTTAGCAAATAAGAGTTTTCATCAGATGAGTTTGTCTCTTTTTGATATATTGTACGTTTGTAAAATATCAATTTTCAGGGTGACATAATAATTGGTGGCTTTTGGGTCTTTGTTGCTTGGAAGCCAACTCTCTGTTGAGTAAAATCCTTGAAATATATGACAACTATATATGCAAGGAGTTGGAAAAACTCGATGCAATGAGACCAGATGTACTCTTAGTTTTAATATTAATGTGTTTGCAATCAATTATTAGGTCTTAACTTTTGTTATTTCAAGTATACTTGAATGCCCTTGGTTATGTTGTGGTGCTTCGAAGAGGGGTGCAGTCTCTCTTTGACCCGGATTGTGTAGTGGTACACATATATTGTCTTCGCTCTGGACTTTTGGCGACACTTAAGCATATTTAAGAGGTGTTTTGAAATGTGGGTAGATTTTAGGCATTTTGTGTGGGTTTGAAATATTTTGTGTAGATTTTTTTTATTATCAGGCTATTTTTTGTAACTTTGTTGGATTTAAACATATTGTATATCTATCTTGAGAGCAGTGTATTGAAACTCAATTGTGAGTTGATCAATATTGAAATGAAATGATAGGTTGTGTTTTGGAAGTTTGTCTCTATTTTGATGAACACTTGTGTAAAGGAATTAATTATTGCTAATATATCTCTATAGGTTCCAATTATGCTATATATCTATTGCAGTTACATTAAAAATAATGTCAATTTTAAAATTTTGTTGTCGTATACAACAATAATAGCTATTAAACGACATCTAAACAAAATAGGTTGGATTAGAATCAATATCAGTTCATAACTGTCATCCATGACTCATATTATGTCGATTAGAAACTGACATCGTACCTAACCGTGATCGTAGTATCTACGATGTCAGCTCCTAACTGCCATTATACAAAATTGCCATCGAATGTCTATGATAGGATGTCAGTTCACAACCGCCATCTTAAACAACTGCCATCGTATATATACAATGGAGGAAAAGTTGATGGCAATTTTAAACCGCCATCGTATCCTAAGATGACAAGGGATATAACGATTTGTAATCCGCCATCATATGTATACGATGGCAGTTCAGAACTGACATCTAAAGCCAAAATTGTTGTAGTGATTCTAGCAATGGAGAATCAAATTTGGAGTTGGGGCCATAAAGAAGATAAAAAGTTGAACGTGTTGGGTTAATTTTTTGTCTTCGAGCCCATGAGGAGGAAGCAGACTAGCCCAATTCGACTTGGTAGGTGAAATGAAAGGCACACAAAGTGCCACACCTCTCAGCTGGCAATGCAACACGTGGGAAACTCCATTATTTCGATTCAGTGGGAGAGATGAAGCCGACCCAATCTTTTGATGGTATTCTTCAAACTTTCTTTTCTTTTTTGAACAAAAGAAAATTTTCTCTCTTGAAACCCTCACCTTTCCTGTTTTGAATCTTGTGATTTGCAGAGATCAAAGGAGGAAATCAAGTATGCAATTTGATGAGAAGAAAGAAGAAGAGAAGAGGAACACGAGCATGTACGTGGTTCGGCCTAACACAGGGCCTACGTCCACGAGAAGGGGAGATGTTTATTTCTTGAAGATTATACAAAGACAAGTTTCTTTACAGCCTTTGTTTTGTAGAAAAATGTAAAAGTACTCCATAGAATGTAAATGTAACTACTATTTATATGAATACATTTCTGTTGTAAAAACTGTTAAAGAAATTAGCCGTTGGCTTCAATTTGAGATTATTTTCTTCAAATCTCCACCTTAACCTCAACTCTGTAAATCTTCTCCCTTCCGAATCTGACATCTGATTAACCTTTTTCAGGTAGAACAAAGCCAATAAGGTCAAGGCACTTACTGAGCTTGAGCTTCGGAACCGGCTTGGTAAGCATGTCTGCAACATTTTCTGTGGTATGAACTTTTAAAACTTTTATTTGCCCTTTTTCAATTCTGTCTCTTACAAAATGGTATTTAATGTCGATATGTTTAGTCCTTGAGTGATATTGTGGGTTTTTGGAAAGATGGATTGCACTTTGGTTATCACAGTAAATCTTAACTACTGTTTGATTGATACCAAAGTCTGCCATCAAACCCTTTAACCACAATGCCTCTTTTATTGCTTCTGAGAGAGCCATATATTCAGCTTTGGTAGAGGATAGGGAAGTTATAGATTGTAGGTTAGCTTTTCAGCTTAGTAAATTTGGGCCATATAAGAAAAGATACCCTGTTAAAGACCTTCTCTTATCTTGATCACCAGCAAAATCAGATTATACATATCCATAGAGTTCAAGGTTTGTTTGTTTAACACTTCTATAGAGTAGTTTAGATTGCTTGGACCAAATTAAATACCTAAGGATTCTACTTAGTAGCTTCCCAGTGCCTTTTCCCTGGACTTGACATAAATCTGCTGACAAGACTTGCACTATAAGATAGGTCAGGCCTAGTAGAAATCATGAGGTACATTAGACTTCCTACAACCTGGCTATAGGGTACCATTTGCATCTGTTTTAAGTGTTCTATGTCAGTTTCTTTAGGAGAATTATATAAGGATAGCTTAAAGTGTTGAGAAAATAGGAATAGTCACTGGTTTAGCATTAGATAAATTAAATCTTCTGATTACTTTCTCACAGTAGTTTGCTTGGTTAATGCTTAGGGTAGAGGATCCCCTGTCTCTTTCTATTTCAATCCCAAGGATTTTTTTAGACTGGCCCATATCTTTCATGTTAAACTCTCTCTTTAGAAGACTTTTTACATGATTTAGATCTTCTTTTGTGGTCCCAGCTAGCAACATGTCATCCACATAAAGTAGAAGATATACCTTATTCTTATAAGAGGTAGAATTAATATAGGTGCAGATGTCATAAATGCTTTTCTGAAAACCAATACTTTCAATGTAGTCATTGAACCTCCTATACCAACATCTAGGAGACTATTTAAGGCCATAAATGGACTTATTTAGGAGACAATATAAATCCTCTTTACCCTTTTCAACAAAATCTTTAGGCTCAACCATGTAAATGACCTCATCTAAATAACCATGTAAGAAGGTTGTTTTAATATCTAGTTGATCTAGTTCAAGATTATACTGAGCAACCAGTGATAGAAGTAGTCTAATAGATGTTTGTTTGACCACTGGTGAGAAAAATTTAGAGTAGTCAATGCCTTCCCTTTGAGTGAAGCCTTTGGCCACTAACCTAGCTTTGTACCTTGGCTTTTCATCCTTAGAGGATCCTTCCTTTAGCTTGTAGATCCACTTAGAAGCTATTGCTTTGCACTCTTTAGGAAAGGGTGCTAGAATCCAAGTGTCATTAACACTTAGTGATTGCATTTCTTCACACATAGCTTCAATCCAATTCCTAGCCTCAGGGCAGCTCACAGCCTCCTCAAAATTGGCTGGTTTCTGGTCATTAGGTGCCATGGTTGCATTTAAAACTAGGTTCATGTAGTTTGTTTCTATATACCTAGCTGGTGGAACAATTACTCTGCTCTCTTTAAGGCGTTTCGTAGCTCTACCCAAGTGTGCAAGCGGGTTAGTAATACTGTCACGTCGTCCCCAGGATAAAACAGCCGTAAAAAGAAAACCCGATAAAAAATGCACCCTCATTGACCAGAATACACACCCTTTCTGACTGACTGCTCGGAAAACGAAAAGTGGAAGAGAAAGTAGGAGAGGAAAGCTTTTGATTGAATAGTGGAAGGAAGTGAAAAATGATGTGTGCTCTGAACTACTGAAGGCCACGCCTTTTATAGGCCTTCAGCTTAGAACAGCTGCGTGAGAGAGAGGCGGGCAGCCACAGAACGTGCGAGGGTTGGTCAGAAAAAGCGACTGGAAGACTTGGTCGAAAGACGCGCGCATCATTTTACTATGTCATTTTTTTGTTAGTCAACTAACACTCAAATTTAACATAGGGATCATTTAGAACTACTTATCAAACCCTAGGGACTAAAGTATCACTTTTAAAAACCGAATAGACATTAATACTAAATCTCAAAGACCAAAAATGCATTTTACCCTTACAAATAATGTGAAGGTTTGAAAATAATTTTCAAGCTCTAATTTTAACTCTTTTTACCAAAAAAAAGAAGGAAAAAATATTGGTTTTTTTTGTACGAATGGCCTCAATTGGGAGGACCAAATGAAAAATGGTCACCTGTTGAAAAAGAGATGAAAAGTGGCCTTCTGCTTGTATCATCCATGTGCAATTTTACCGCTTTGTACCTGAGATATACCCCGTGCACCTGCCACAACCAAGGCACTCAATTTTTTATTGCTCATTACTTGATCTTTGATGACAGGTCACTCAATACCTAATGCACGGTGCTATATCCATCATATTTGATCATGCCTTGTCATACTAGATACTTAATTACTTTATACTTGATCATTTTCAATTACCTGTGCCCATGCATATAACACCTCAAATTTTGTTATTAATGTAATTTCAGTATTTTCTAGTATTAAAGGGAATTTTTGGAATTTTGAAAATTCAAGTGTAATTATTGTGATTTGATCGCAAAGAAAGAGGTGATTCATCTTAATTGTTTAATTAGAGGAAAATTGTGGAAATTGAACTTTTTATGTTACACAAATTTAATTTGAAATTGATGTCAGGAATTAATTTTATTTTGAGAGGGGGTTGGTTAAATTCTTTTTTTAATTGAAAATTTTAAAAGAATAAGGGATTTAAAAGTGGAAGGAAGAGAATAAAATAAGGTAAAATAAGATATAATGAAATAAAATAAAATATTTTATTTTATTTTATTTCTTTATTTATTATTTTTCTTTTCTTTTTCCCTTCCCCTTCTTCTTCTCACGCAAAGGTGACCCACTCAACTTTTCTTCTCCACGTTGTCCACCGCCGACCCAGCCTCCGCGTCGCTTGCCTCTCGCGCCGGCGCTTCCTCCCAACCACTGAAGTCAACACCGAGTCATAGATCTGAGATGCACGTCCTAGCTGTCTCAGTCCCAGATCCAGCCGCTTGCCTTCTACCTTCATGTCGACTCCGCCGGAAAATCCAGATCTGAAGCGCAGCCTCGTTGTTCACGACCCGGCATCGCCCCTTTCTCAGTTGGCTGGATCCGACTACCACCAGCGATGCACCACTCGACGGCGAGCTTCAAATGCCCGCCTCTCTCTCTCTGACCCACGAATCTGTAGCTTGCCGCCTCTGGTTGCTAGTCTCTGCTGCCTAGGTTGTGCGACTCCACTCCGACACCACCGTCAAGCAGGATGTCGTCGCCACTCGCTGGATCTACTAGTTTGGGTGAGTTTTGTTGGGAATTTGAGGATTTGTGGTTCAGGTTTTGAATAACCAACCAATTATGGGCCTAATTACTGGATTAATTGTGATTTTGGATTTTAGATACAAAGTTTGGAGGCATTTTAAAGTCTTTTGGGTGCTACCGACAAGATTATGAGTTCCGTCAATTTTGGTAAGTTTTGGGTGAGTAGTTGGTTTGGTTCCCTTTTTGATTAAGGGTGATCGTTAAAAATTTAGTTATTATACTTTGGTTTTGATTTAGGTTCAATTTGGACAAATAAATAGAACTTTGGAACTGGCCTCGAACCAAGCCGCGACTTCGGTAAGTTAAATTTGTGGTCATTTGATTTAATTTGGTTAATTGGATTTAGACCCCAAAGATGAGTTTAAAACTTTGGATTTATTATTTTTTGACTAGGGGTGCTAAATTAATATTTGTAATGTATGTTATAGGGTGGATTCAAAATCGTCCAAGAGTTGTAAGAAGGTTAATTACTTGGGTTAATTTGGGACCAAATTTAAGGTAAGTAATCTTACCACTGGAACTGCCCACTGGCCAAGCTTTAGTTGTATGCTAGCATGGTGACTGTATGTTATGGTAAATTGTTAGCATGTTGATTGATAGTATGACCTGAATCAAAGTATGTTCTGGCACGAGTTCTGAATTGTTTAAATACACACCTAAGCACTTAATCGTTAGTATGTGATGGTATGTGTTTTCATATGTCGACGTCTGATCAGCTTGTGTTAAGGCATATTTGTATGTTGTAGAATTATGATGTAAGGTTTACATGAATATTGTATAATATGTTGTTGAGGATTATGTGTATGTGATGGAGTCATGGTACCAAGGATTTCATGTATGTTTTATAATTGTACGGTGTTGATTCTTTGAACGTTGAGACTATGTGAATATCCTCATTGATTAGTTAGATGCTCACCAGTTTTGTGTTTCCTTTGGGATTCACAAGTTTGTGTTTCCTTCGGGATTCACCAGTTTTGTGTTTCCTCCGGGATTCACCAGTTTTGTGTTTCCTCCGGGATTCACCAGTTTTGTGTTTCCTCTGGGATTCACTAGTTTTGTGGGCATACTTAACTACAATAGGATAGGACTCAGTCTCTTGTCTATTTCATGTGTTTATGTGCCATATGCGGGTATCTAGAGGACATAGATGCCTAGCCTGACCCCAGTGGTGGGGCTACTTACTGAGTATTTCATACTCATCCTTTCTTATGTTACTTTTTCAGGAAAAGGTAAAGATGTACCGGCAATGGCGCAGCGGAATTCGTGATCGTGTCACTAGGACTAGACCTTTTTGCTTCCGCATCTTGAAATTTGATATTTAGTTTTACTGTTTAAAATTTATTACTAAGGATTATTTCTCTTATATGCCTTTGTTAGTCTTTAAGAATTTTGGGTACCCTATTAACTGTTTTAACAATTGCATTTAATAAACGTCTTTTGAACTTCTCTTATTTAATTAGCATTTATTTCAAATAACTGAGCGTCGTTTTAAAATTCTGTACATGCATTTATTTTAGTAACGGCCTTATCTAAGTCCTAGGGGGTCGGGTCGTTATAGTTGGTATCAGAGCCCATGTTTTGGGTTCTGTAGACTGACTTACTATGTAAGTCTAGATTGTCCCTGTGGCCCATGAACGGATTCCTCGTCATCGCCAGGTACGTCTTATCAATTATAAGTTTTATGATAAGTGTGCATTAAAATATTTGTTTAGCTTAAATGCACCAGTTTTGTTCTAATGCTAGGTCAGTGACTCGTTAGAAGTTATTATAAGAGGATTATCAGGTACAACACTACAAAAGAAGAAAAGTAAAATAGAGTAAATTATGAGGTCACTTGGTACTAGTTTATCTCATGGAAATTATGTTAGGAACGAACAAATATATGCCTCAGCTCAGAGATGCTAAAGATTGATGAAACTATGTAGAGTTATGACAATTTAGAAATGAAGGTATTTAAATGTTTAAGCCAATGAATAAAATTGTCGAGACAAGAATTGATCAAGGACTAGTGTTATGTTTTTGTGTTGGATAGTGCAATCGGTGGTAGTATAAATACACAGGCCAGTACTCAAATATAAGGTTAAAAGTTGTTTTATGAATAAGGAGGAAAAGAAAAAGAGTCTATAAATTTATTGAAGATTTTGAGGTATTAAAAACCCAACATTTTGAGAAGAATTTTAGAAATGATTCATAAGTCATAATCATTTGGGTAATACTACGACTTGATGGACTAGGTAAAGTATGTGTAATAATATGAAGGATTCTTTTGGAATATCTGGCGAAGTAGATGTCATTAAAGGAAGCTAAAATAGTTGGACATGATCTTGGACTTAAAGAGGTTAAAGCAAGGTATTATTTGTTTAAGTTGAAGGATTATTTTAGTATACCTAGACTAAACCCTTTACCTTATTGTGATGAGGAGATCCAAGTTACACAAATTGGAAGAAACAAAAGTCTTTTGGAGTTTAAAAGTATGCAAATTGGCAAGGGAGAATTCTACAAGATGGAAATTCTTAGTGAGAGAGATAAAGACTTATGGAGGAGTTAATTAAAATATAATTTAGTAAAGAGACTATATTCCACTTGAAAAGTGGAAAAAAAACAAAAGAAAAAAGAAAAAAGAAAAAAAAAGGGGAGGTGTCTTGAATTTAGTGGCTTTATCAGAGATAAGTGTGATTGAGAGAAAAAGTATCCAAGGAAGTTTACTCTTTTGGAAAGAGAAAGAAATTTAATGTGTTCGAAACTACTAGTTAAGTATGGTTTGAAGGCTTGATACGAGAGGTTTCAAGGTATTTGTTCTAGTGTAGAAGAAGAATACCTCATTATCATGTGGAACTTTAAGACAATATGTGTTAGATGGAAAGATAGTTTATGTAGGTGATTGGTATGGAACTTTGTTTTAACACAAGAATTTGTTGCTGAAATAGAAGGTCGAGAAGGGATAAGCTAAAATGGAGTTACTAGGAGCAGTAGATGATCAAGAACTATTGACATGGTATGTTGAGGCTTCATTAGTTAAGAGGTAAATCATTGAGGGCATTAGTAAGATTTAAGAGATTTTGAGTTTGTGTGCTAATTGGAAACATGAACTAGAAAGACCATCAAGTTGATTGAAAAAGGAAAATAATCTAGCTCGAGGTAGACAAAAGTGGTATACGCACAAAAGTAAGTAAGTTGGATCTTCCAATATAACCATTGGCATAAGGGCTAGACTTGGTAATAAAGTTGAGTTGATAACAAGAAGTTGCTAAAGGTGGGTTTGGAGCATTACAGGATAGTATATTTTCTCTTGCATGGGTAATGAGTTAACTAGCTCTAGGGAGTACAAGCAATTCAAGCTAGAACTTATGAATCAAGGAGGTTTCATCGTAAAAGCTAACTCTAGGGATCAATAACGGTTATTACGAGGTTATGAAATGTATTATCAATCAACTTATGCTTTAGCATCCAGGGATTTCAAAACCTCATTTTTGGGGGGGAATTATGGACTCGTTCGCAGCAGGGTCTAAGTAATGATATGTGATTGTTTCAAGCCTAAAGAATAATATGAGGATTGGTTCAAGCAAGTTTTATAGCCTATGACAGCATAGAGTCTCATGATGAGTTTCTCATGAATGTGAGACTTAATTAGACAGAGTTATTCTCAGACATGTAGACCCTAGGAAAGACATCACAGTTGGCGCTTCTAGAGTAGAAGCAGTTTTCAATTGACTAGATTTGTTCTGGTATGTATCTTCAGATGATGCATTATATAGTATGACCAGTTTCTTCACTACACATATGAAGTTTTCCCTGTGACATGGTAGGCTTAGATATATGTTTTTAGTATAAGACTTTCTTAACTTCATGACCATTTTCACAGTTCTCAGCTCGGACGTGTAGAAGTGTTGCTAATTTTCAACATCTTAAGTTTCATAGTTATTTATGGAAGGGGTTGTTACACCTCTTTTGATACTAGTTTCAACTATGTCAAACGATGACCCTTGTTTTACATCTAGTTTTTTTTTTTTAAGAGTCTCCAGTTAGCATTGGGTACTTGATTGGATTTTGGTACAATTTTTCACCCATAGACTGATGGTCAAATAGAACGTCTGAACCATATATTGGAAGATATGTTATGCGCTTGTGCACTAGAGTTTTCAGAGAGTTGGGACTCTTACCTACATTTAATGGAATTCGCATATAATAATAGCTATCAGATTGCCACTGGCACATTGCCATTTGAGGCCCTATATGGAAAGAGTTACAAGTCTCCAGTATGCCGGGGTGAGGTTGGTGAGAGGAAGTTGCTAGGTCCTAAGCTAGTGCAGACCACGAATGAGGCAATACAGAAAATCAGAGCTCGTATGCAAACAGCTCAGAGTAGACAAAAAAACTATGCCGATGTGAGACGTAAGGACCTGGAATTTGAGATTAGTGATAAAGTGTTCTTAAGGGTGGCACCTATAAAAGGTATTCTGAAGTTCGGCAGGAAAGGGAAGTTGAGTCCAAGATTCGTTGGACCTTTCGAGGTCTTAAAGCAAATTGGCCCTGTAGCTTACCGATTGGCATTACCTCCAACTCTGTCTTCCGTCCATGATGTCTTCCATATTTCGATGCTGAGAAAGTATGTGATAAATCTGTCCCATATAGTGGATTTTGAGCCTTTACAGTTGAATGACAACTTGAGTTATGAAGAGAGGCCTGGGCAGATTTTTTGTCAGAGAGATGAAGAAGTTACGCAATAGAGAAATAGCACTCATGAAGGTTTTGTGGCAGAATCACAAATTCGAGAAGGCTACTTGGAAATGAGAGGATGAGATGGGGGCGCAGTACCCGGAACTTTTTCAGGAATGAACTTTTGAGGACGAAAGTTCTTTAAGGAGGGAAGAATGTAACATCTCGAATTTTGTTATTAATGTAATTTTAGTATTTTCTAGTATTAAAGGGAATTTTTGGAATTTTGAAAATTCAAGTGTAATTATTGTGATTTGATCGCAAAGAAAGAGGTGATTCGTCTTAATTGTTTAATCAGAGGGAAATTGTGGAAATTGAAATTTTTATGTCACACAAATTTAATTTGAAATTGATGTCAGGAATTAATTTTATTTTGGGAGGGGGTTGGTTAAATTCTTTTTTTAATTGAAAATTTTAAAGGAACAAGGGATTTAAAAGTGGAAGGAAGAGAATAAAATAAGGTAAAATAAGATATAATGAAATAAAATAAAATATTTTATTTTATTTCTTTATTTATTATTTTTCCTTTCTTTTTTTCCTTCCCCTTATTCTCACACAAAGGTGACCCACCCAACTTTTCTTTTCCACGTTGTCCACCGCCGACCCAACCTCTGCATCGCTTGCCTCTTGCACCACTCGCCCTCCTTCGCACTACTCGTCTTGTCGGCGCTTCCTCCCAGCCGCTGAAGTCAACATCGAGTCATAGATCTGAGATGCACGTCCTAGCTGTCTCAGTCCCAAATCCAGCCGCTTGCCCTCTACCTTCGTGTCGACTCAGCCGGAAAATCCAGATCTGAAGCGCCACCTCGTTGTTCGCGACCCGGCACCGCCCCTTTCTCAGTCGGCTGGATCCGACTCCCACCAGCGTTGCAACGCTCGACGGCGAGCTTCAAACGCTCGCCTCTCTCTCTGACCCACGAATCTGTAGCTTGCCGCCTCTGGTTACGAGTCGCTGCTGCCTAGGTTGTGCGACTCCACTCCGACACCACCGTTAAGCAGGATGTCGTCGCCACTCGTTGGATCTACTAGTTTGGGTGAGTTTTGTTGGGAATTTGAGGATTTGTGGTTCAGGTTTTGAATAACCAACCAATTATGGGCCTAATTACTGGATTAATTGTGATTTTGGATTTTAGATACAAAGTTTGGAGGCATTTTAAAGTCTTTTGGGTGCTACCGACAAGATTATGAGTTCCATCAATTTTGGTAAGTTTTGGGTGAGTAGTTGATTTGGTTCCCTTTTTAATTAAGGGTGATCGTTAAAAATTTAGTTATTATACTTTGGTTTTGATGTAGGTTCAGTTTGGACAAATAAATAGAACTTTGGAACTGGCCTCGAACCAAGCCGCGACTTCGGTAAGTTAAATTTGTGGTCATTTGGTTTAATTTGGTTAATTGGATTTAGACCCCAAAGATGAGTTTAAAACTTTGGATTTATTATTTTTGGACTAGGGGTGCTAAACTAATATTTGTAATGTATGTTATAGGGTGGATTCAAAGTCTTCTAAGAGTTGTAAGAAGGTTAATTACTTGGGTTAATTTGGGACCAAATTTGAGGTAAGTAATCTTACCACTGGAACTGCCCACGGGCCAAGCTTTAGTTGTATGCTAGCATGGTGACTGTATGTTATGGTAAATTGTTAGCATGTTGATTGATGGTATGACCTAAATCAAAGTATGTTCTGGCACGAGTTCTGAATTGTTTAAATACACACCTAAGCACTTGATCATTAGTATGTGATGGTATGTGTTTTCATATGTCGACGTCTGATCTGCTGGTGTTGAGGCATACTTGTATGTTGTAGAATTATGATGTAAAGTTTACATGAATGTTGTATAATATGTTGTTGAGGATTATGTGTATGTGATGGAGCCATGGTACCAAGGATTTCATGTATGTTTTAGAATTGTACGGTGTTGATTCTTTGAACATTGAGACTGTGTGAATATCCTCATTGATTAGTTAGATGCTCACCAGTTTTGTGTTTCCTTCAGGATTCACCAGTTTTGTTTTTCCTTCGAGATTCACCAGTTTTATGTTTCCTTCGGGATTCACCAGTTTAAGTTTCCTTCGGGATTCACCAGTTTGTGTTTCCTTCGGGATTCACCAGTTTGTGTTTCCTTTGGGATTCACCAGTTTTGTGTTTCCTTCAGGATTCACCAGTTTGTGTTTCCTTTGTGATTCACTAGTTTGTGTTTCCTCCGGGATTCACCAGTTTTGTGTTTCCTTTGAGATTCACCAGTTTTGTGGGCATACTTAACTATAATAGGATAGGACTCAGTCTTTTGTCTGTTTCATGTGTTTATATGCCATATGCGGGTATCTAGAGGACATAGATGCCTAGCCTGACCTCAGTGGTGGGGCTACTTACTGAGTATTTCATATTTATCCTTTCTTATGTTGCTTTTTCAGGAAAAGGTAAAGATGTACTGGCGATGGCGCAGTGGAATTTATGATCGTGTCACTAGGACTAGACCTTTTTGCTTCCGCATCTTGAAATTTGATATTTAGTTTTACTGTTTAAAATATATTACTAAGGATTATTTCTCTTATATGCTTTTGTTAGTCTTTAAGAATTTTGGGTACCCTATTAACTGTTTTAACAATTGCATTTAATAAACATCTTTTGAACTTTTCTTATTTAATTAGTAATTATTTCAAATAACTGAGCGTCGTTTTAAATTCAATGCATACATTTATTTTAGTAACGGCCTTACCTAAGTCCTAGAGGGTCAGGTCGTTACAATGCATGGCACTCAACACGTGCTATATCCATCATACTCGATGAGACCATGCCGTTGTTGATACCCGATTACTTTATACATGATCCTGTTGAACCTTTTGAATTCTTAAAACGTTTGAAGGCAATTATTTCACCAAATTATTTCACCACTTCAACTTGTTTACTCAGACTATTGTTTCTCGTCTTCTAATTCTATATCCCTAGACGACTGCATCACTTGACTCTCTGCATCAAGAAACATTTGTCTCTTCATTCATATTTTGGTCTAGTTTTCTTTTTTCTTTTCTTTTTTTGCATTCGACCGATACGGTTTTCCCTTGTTTTCATTTTGGTTTTCATATCTTGCATGTTTGGCTAGGTTTGGAATTTTTTTCATTTCGGTTTTCATATTTTTGGTATTTCAGACCGTTGAGAGTTTAAGGTTTGAGTAAGATTAGTCACAAAGGTGGAAAATCAAATCGAATGCTCGATAATTAACCATTGAGTCACATTTAGCAAGCAAGGGTCACTATGTAGACAAATCCGAGATACATATCCAACCCGTCGATTCAACCCAAAACAAAAAGAAAAACTAACCTAAAAATTCTAAAATCTGAAGGGAAAATAAGAAGAATGAAGCTTAACCTCGGCCTCCATCAATTCAGCCCCCAGAAGTTAGCATATTTTGACCTAAAAACGAAGGGAGATATTTATAAAAATCATCGTAGCGTCGCGAACTAGAAAGAGTGTTGCAATGCTGGCGTTGTGCAAATTTCGAAGCATTGCAACGCTGTAGCTACACGTTCTGCCTTATCGCATTAGGCGAGCATCAGGCAAGCATTGCAACTCTACCTGTAGCGTCAGGCTAGTGTTGCAACCCTGTGATAAGGGCATTTTCGTAAATTCTGCTCTTTTGAAGCCCATATGCTCAAATCACCTCCAAATTGCTTCAAATTAACCCTATTCTTCACCAAATCGCCAATTATACCTCTTGATTGCTCGATACCTACAAAATAGAAAAATAAACACGTAAAATCCAATAGCGAGCCCAAATTAAACTAGGAATAATAGCTCTTTTTTAGAGGTTGAGGGGTTGATAAATTCAGTGTAATTAATTGATGCCTAATGAAAAAAAATTGCATAGGAAACTCTATCTTGTTCTAGAAATTAGATAGACTCCTATTCTAGATTAAATTTATCTTTTTATTTTAATTTCATGCATATATCTCTTCCACATAAAACCTTTCATTTACCGCTTTAGTTAGAAAATTAACTTAATGAAACAAATCACGCTTCCTTGCAGATCGACTCGGACTCACCATTGTTGCTACATTTCAGTAGTAATATACAAATTTTCTTTTGATCAAGTTTGAAGCTTACTAACGATGTAAGTTTCAAGCTTGTCAAAAATGGCCCCGGTTGATTGCACTTACATTTGCATGTTTCGATTGAGGGGGGAGCTTTCCAGATGATTTACTTTCAAGCTTGCTTACCAAAGTTTCAAGTTGCGTAATTTGTGTGCCGAAGTTTGAGAAGCCTTGTCTGGTCTCTTGTTGAAAGGATTTTGTGTCTTGAAGTTGTTTGGTTTCTTGTTGAAGTTGTATGTTGTCCTTTTGCAAATTGTGGAGTTCCTATTGAAATTTCAAATAGTGGTCAGTAAGGGATTTCACTACATCCTCGAGAGACATACTTGAGGAGCTTGAAGAAGATTGATTCCAGTTCTCGTATTGCCTTTGAGATCCTCATTTGAAATTGGGATGATCTCGCCATCCTTGGTTATAAGTTTGCCCATAGGGGTCGTACTTCCTTTGGAAACCTCCTATTGCATTCACTTGAGGTTGACTTTATGGGCAAGCTTCGAAGGCATGTCCAACCACACAACATGCTCCACACGTTTTAATTTGGGTGAGCAACTTGAGTAAAAAGGGAAACTAGATTAGATACTTGAGTTTTCAACTCACTAACCTCTTTAGCCTGAACAACATCATATTCTAGAGTCTTTGATCCAAAATTCTGTGAACTCTCCGCCATGGTTGATATTAGCTCACTAGCTTCAGTGAGCGTTTTGTCAGCTAGAGCTCCATCGACGGCTACATAAATATTGCTCCTCTCAGATGGAAGCAATCCTAAATAAAAATACTGGATAAAGTATTGGTTAGAAATTTGATGATGGGGAAAGGAACCACAAAGTTTCTTATACCTTTCCCAATACTTATATAAGGACTCTCCTACCAATTGTTTTATTCCATATATTTCTTTTTTAATATTATTAGCCTTAGATGCAGGGAAAAAATATTCTAAAAACTTTTTCTTAAGACCATTCCACGTGGTAATCGATCCCGCTGGTAAGTAGTACAACTAATTTTTGGCCACATCCTTCAAGGAGAAGAGAAAGGCCATAAGATTAAGTTGTTCTTGTGTTATCCCGTGTGGGCGCATACAATCACATACCAAATGGAATTCTTTCATGTGTTTATGTGGGTCCTCCCCTGGATTACCTCAGAAAGTGGATAAAAGATGAACTAAATCGGGTTTCAATTCAAAAGGTATCGTAGTCTTCGGATATACTATACATAACGGTTGTTGAGTGTAATCCAGTTCGGCAAGCTCTCTTAACATTTTCTCCCTTGCTTCACCTATAGTGTTTGTTTGTGTTGGTTCCTCTTCTTGACTCAATTCTTCAAATTCTCCTTCTTCTCATCTTATTATTTCCTTTCGTAGTCTCCTCTCCTCACGGTCAATATTTACAACAAAATCACAAAGCACACTCCGAGAGGAGCGGATCATGCACAAAAGGAAAGTTTAATCAAATGAACTATTTTTGTTTTTATTTCTTTTTCTTTAAAAAAAGAAATTCAAAGATTCTAAAAGGCCAATTGCACGACTCCCTGGCAATGGCGCCAATTTGATCGATGCAAAATAAGTGTCGTTAATTCTATCTTACCCAAGCAAATAAAATTTATAATGCTCGAACAACTACTAAAACTAATATGCAGTTGAAGTGGAAGTAGGAGGTTGATCCCAAGGGAACCTCTATTAATTGGCCGAGAATAACCTTTGAATTCAAAAGGATAGAAATTTGGAGGCAGGGGGGCTTGTTTGTAAAGAACCTAAAAAGACTAACTAAAATGAAAATGAAGGCAATTCGTAACTCAATCTTACTATTTTTTTTTTTTTTAGAAAAGAATTGATAGAAAAAGATTCTTGGAAAATCTTGTTACTAGGTTTAATCCTATCATTGTTCTTGAACAATTACTTGAAAACTCAACATTCCATAATCCAATAAGGAAAGACCCTTAAAGACCCATATAGCCAATTAACATGAATGACATTAATTAGCCCTAACCTAAGTCAAAAACACTTCCATATAACATTTATCATGTTTTTTCTTAGATTGCTTTAAAGACATGGGTTATCATGATTATCACATTCAAGAAACACATTAGAGTAAATTTCAAGAATGGTTGAATGAATGTTCTAAATTAAGAAATTCAAGAGTTAAATTTGGAAAAAGTCCTAATTAACACAAGAAAACTTAATTTTGTAACCTATCTCACCATTATGCAATAGTGCCAAGCAAGAATTACATAAAAAAATTCAATGGAATCAAAGCATCAATTATCTTCCATTAATTTCTATTCAAATTCAGCCCAAGAACATTCAAGAATGTAGAAAGTTCAAGAAAATATACAAAATAACTCAAGAATTAAATCTAGAATTAAGATTTCCCAAGAAATACAATTACCTAGCCATTGAGTTGAGAGATCTTGAAAGAAATCCTTGAAGATATGATGAAATCCATGAAGCAATTTCCTAGAGAATGATCAATTTTACAAGAAATTCCCTCATGATAAGAACAAATTGGTCAGATTCTCTCTAATTTCGATCTAAGCTCTCTCTATAAAAAAAAAATGAATTTTCTTTCGTTCTCCCCTACCTCAGCTAAAAACGAAAGAACAGTATTTATATCTGCAGGTGTAGCATCGTGACACTAAGACTAGCATTGCGACGCTAAATTGTAAAAAGAAAAGCGAAGGATCGTTGGGCGAGGGACTTGATGCCAAGTCGACGCTGGGTTGCGCAAGGCACGCGCATGCGTGCGTGGACGATTCTGTCAATCTCCAGAATGTTGCGACTCTGGGTAAAGTGTTGCAATGCTACCCTGTTTTGCAGCAAATTGGTGCATTCTGTCCTTCATGAAGGAGTAATATAACATGCAACGAAAGAATTCAGAATCAATAAGCACTTAAACTACATTTAATTTGAGTTTTAAACATGCAACTCATGAAGTTTTCAAAAGAGGGTTTAAACATGACAATACCTTTGTGGTTCTCTTCGCGATTTCAGCAGAATCTCCACAAGTATGAGCTGGATTCTTCAAATAGACCACCAACAAGATCTTCTCAACTATACTCAAGAAGGAATATGTGGTGGAAACACTCTAATCAAGCTGAATTGAAGATGAACTAGTGAGGATATAGTAGGGTTTTAGTTTTACAACAATTTAGATAAAGAACATGGTCTTCTTCTAAATTCCATGCATGAAGCTTCATTATATAGCCCGATTTCATGCATTAGAACGTGGCTGCATACAGGGCAGCTCCTACTTTGTATTAATTGAAGAACTCATGGTGAATTTTGTTGATAAAACACCATAAATGAAGTTGAGTGGATTTTTCTAATTTTAGGGAAAAATCCACTAACTCAAAAACAATTTCAAAAATTGTTTTTTCATTTATTTAAAATTAAGTTTTATATAATTAATTTAAAATTAGTTAATTTAAATAAAACTAATTGAATTAATTTAATGTCTTAATATTAAATTAATAAAACATCAATTCCACCAATATGATTCAAAATCAATATTTAAATCATAATTTAAATATTAATTGATTCTCCAATCTCGTTTTAATTTCGATTAAATTAAACGATCTTAATCGCATCGTATACAATCAATTGAAAAACCCTAAACTGAATTTGAACATTTCAAATTAATAACCCTAAATTCAAAATTCATCCAATCAATTGCTCAATTCATTATTCAAATTTATGAGCTAGTAGAAGGACCTATTGGACCTACAGATCATGAGCTTCAATGATTTGTAATCAATTGGTTAAACTTTTTAAATCGAATTAATTACTTTTCGTTAACCATCAAGACATACCACTATAGCTCGATAGTTGCACTCTCCTCACTGTAGTTGGGGATGATGCCCTAAATTCTTGTGTCCTGTAGTTTGTAAACAGTTTGTACGAACGCTTGTGATGTATAATATATGATATTTACTTCACTTTTTGACTTTACACATTGGATGTTTTATTTGCTTTACCACAAACCAATATACTAAAATTCTTGGTTGTCATTATGTAACTTAAGCATGTATGTGATGATATACAAGTGAATCATGTCTTAAGTGATAACCAAAATGGTCTGTAGTATATGGATATAGGAAGGAAACCTTATCCTAGTAACACTACAGATACGATCCGCTTTGTGGAATAGTTACAAGTGTTGTGACTTGCCACAGATGGTCTGATCCTAATCATTCGTGTGTGGACATGCGAGTGGGGGCGTCCTATACAAAGAGTTTGTATAAGACCTGACCACGAAGTGTTAACATCTCGTTATATAACGTCGTTCATGACAGAGACTTCACTTCACTAAGATGACCATAGGTAACATGACCTCAATTCTGAGTGAGTTGGGAACTCCTGCAATTAAGGGCGGTTCTTTGATTTTCATGGGTGTGAGTGGCTAGATCGTCGACTCAAACCTACCACTTTGGGGATTCATTTGATTTGGGAACTAGAAACTCAGCTATACAAGATAGAATTCACTCCTTCCCCAAAGTAGGGGTAAGTAAATAGATTGCTCCCTTAAGGGCAGATCCCGAAGCTTGAACGATGTGGTGCCACACACCTTCTCATGACCCGAGAGGTGTCCACACATAGTAGAACTATGTTTGTTCATTAAGAGGGATCAGTGGTACTTAAGGAGTGAGATATAACTACAGGGACAAAACGATAAATTGACCCAGTTGTACTTACGAGCATCTATGAAGGGTTATTGTATTCATGATTGGTTATATCCGATGGACACAAAAATATATATGTAATAAGAAGAGTTCAGCTGTCGACCTTTAGTGGAATGTCTGGCAGTTAACGGATGGTGGATCTCGTGGCTAAAGAGTTTAGTTAGCTATTCACGTACGGTTGGAGCTTCGAGCCATAGGTCCATAAGGTCCCCTTGGTAGCTTGGATACAATTTGAGAATAATTGAATTGGTTAATTATATATGATATGATTGATTAAATATATGAGATATATTAATTTGTAGGAAATTGGATATCAATATGACTTATATCAAGTAGATGAGAAAACACTATGGTTGATATATAATATCAAACTATAGGTTTGAATATAATATTATTATATTTATTATTTTATTAATTTAATAGTTATGAGATAATTTCTTGACATTTTCTTCGAAATCATGCGTTAGTGGGAAGTTCAATTTGGTTTTCGTAACTGAAGAATAAAATGAAAATGGTTTTCATTTTGCATAATATAGATGCATAATTGCTCACGAGGTGATTAACAATCGATCAATAGTAATTTAAAGCCTATACGATAGTGCATCCTTTACTAAACGATTGCACACCTACACGCGCATTCTCTAAACGATCGCTTACCATTTCCTAAATGATCGCTTAGTGCCCGAGCCTTACTAAACGATCGTATAGATGATCGCCTAGCTTTTCCTACACGATCGTGTACCTCACCTAAACGATCAAGCATCCTGACTATACGATAGTCGTTATTTTCTCCCACTTACTTGATTGTTCTACACGATCTCTTTTCCTCCTCACCTCTACCAAATCTGAACAGAGCCCACCCTTTGGATTCTCACTCCGAGAATCCTAAGGGCTCCAAATGGTGGTGTCATCTTCATTTCCTGCTGTTCGTGCAAAGCCGTTCATGGTAGACGACCGGGGTGTTGCTGAACGATTGCCTGACGTTCTAGTGAGAGCGCAAGGAGTCCATTTGTGTGAGAGTGAGATTTGTTCTAAAGAAAGTCTTCAACTGGTAAGTCCTCGTTCTCTTGTGTATGTATATGAGAGCATGCCAGTAATTTAGTTGTTTAATGCATATCTGTATGTGTGAATGTATATGTGGAAATTCTGTCACAATGAATTAGAAAGATCCGCTTTCGCTTAGAGGTACTCTTGCATAAGAGTTCCTTCATATAGATGTATTTCTGTCCATGTAAATCATAATTAGTAAGTCGATCCTTCACAGGTCATTCGTATTTAAAGTTGGGTCAAAATTACCGTTTTACCCTATAAATATATCTTGTTCCATAAGCTCTCACTGATCCTTTAATGAATAACTGATTCATAATACCACTTATGAATTATGTCCCTCTCTATCATGAGAGGGCAGGGCCCCGATTTTTCAAGGCTAGGATTCAACACTCAAGAGAACAACCTATCTGCTAACCCTAAAACGGGTAGGAGTGAATTCCATCTCGCAAGGCTATGTCCCTAGCTATCTATCTGGTCTTATCCCCAAAATGGAAGGCTTATTGAGCAGTGCATTAGACTTTTCTTTGGGGGGTATCCTTCTCCAAGATGGACACCCTATTTCGTATGAAAGCTATAAGTTGAATGATGCTGAGAAGTGGTATGCCGCTTTCGAGAAAGAAATGCCGAAAGTTGTTCATTGCCTAAGGGCCTAGAGACAATACCTCTTAGGTGCCAAGTTTGTGGTCAAGACAGACAACAGTTCAATATGCCACTTTTTCAGCTAGACTAAGTTATCATCAAAACAGGCACGATGGCAAGAATGCTTGGCCGAATTTGACTTTCAGTTTGAACATAGGCTGGGTATGGCCAACCAAGCAGTAGATGCTCTTAGTCGGAAGAGCGAGTATATGGCCCTATGCATGCTTACTCATCTAAAAGCCAGTAGTTTGAGTGGGAGTATTCGAGAGACGATTAAGGAACACCTCACAAGTGATAATGCGGCTTACACAATTGGTGCAACTAGCGAGAGAAGGGAAAACCTGCCAGTTTTGGGTCGAAGATGACTTCCTCCTCACCAAAGGTAGCCATCTATATGTCTCTCGGTCAAGGGAGTTTCAGAGATTACTAATGAAAAAGTGCCATGACACATTATGGGCCGGACACAACGGCTGGCAAAGAACTTATGCACTGTTGAAACAAGGCTACTACTGGCCAAAACTTAGAGACGATGTCATGCAATACACCAAAACTTGCCTTGTCTGCCAACAAGACAAAGTCGAAAGGACGAAGTTAGCGAGTTTATTAGAGTCCCTACTGGTGCCCTCAAGGCTGTGGGAGGGTGTATCCCTTAACTTCATCATGCACCTACCGAAAGTTGGGGAATTTGAATCAATACTAGTCATCATTGACAGATTCTCGAAGTATGCCACAATCATCCCAACTCCAAATATGTGTTTCGCTAAAATGACAACCCACTTGTTCTTCAAGCATATCATGAAACTGTGGGGTGTTCCCGCAAGCATCATGTTCGTGACATGAGATTCATGGGGATGTTCTGGACGAAATTATTCAAAATGTTGAACTCGACTCTGAACATTTCACTAAGTTATCACCTATAGACTGATGGGCAAACAGAACGCTTCAATAGCATGCTCGAAGAGTATCTACGAAACTTCATCGATGCAAGGCAAAAGAATTGGGTTCAGATGTTAGATGTTGCCCAATTTAGCTTCAACATCCAGAAAAGCTCGTCCACAGGGAAGACCCCCTTTGAAGTTATTTGCGGGCAACAACCCCTCATGCCTTATATCATTGACCACCCCTATGCAGGGAAGAGCCCTCAGGCGCATAACTTCACCAAAAAGTGGAGATAGTCCTCTGAAGTAGCACATGCATATTTAGAGAAAGTGTCGAGACGCATGAAAAAGTGGGCCAATATGAAGCTTAGACCTCAAGAGTTCCAAAGAGGCGACATGTATTAATTAAACTGCAGTCGGAACAGTTTTCGTTTCGTGGCCAGCGAGACTAATGCCTTGTGAGGAAATATGAAGGGCTAGTCGAAATGATCGAAAAAGTCGGGAAGACCTCTTATCAAGTTTGGTTGCCTTTGTGGATGAAGATTCACTTTGTCATCCATGTTAGCAATCTGAAGCTCTACCACCCGAACCCCAATGATGAATAATACAACACAGTGTCTCGTCTACCAGTCACGATGAAGAGCACGGTCTAGAAAGAAGTCAAAGAAGTTCTTACTGAACGAAGGCACCGCATTGGCTGACCAAGGTGAGATGTACTTGAGTTCCTAGTGAAGTGGAAAGACCTCCCAGATGAATAGATCGGTTAGGAGTGCGCAGAAGACCTGAAGAATGCTGTTTAACAGATCGCTGAGTTCGACAGAGTCGGTTGATGGGGTCGTCAACCAATTAAGTGGGGGAGAATGTAGCGGTCATGCTTGTCCAGGGCGTGTTGCCCGTGGCCGCATGTCGATCCAACCCCTTTTATCATGCTTTCATGTTATGTATTTCATTAGTTAAGTTAGTTTTCTTTCTTTGTACTTTTTTGTTGTGAGTGACCGCTCGCCCTTTTGTATATGCAAGGGTGCCAGTTGGCTTTTTGTTCATAATGCACTATATGGGGATAAGACTAATCATCATTTCCTTATACCTAGAGTAATATGCTATAAAGCCATTATTGTTGTTTATTACTTTCTAGTCTACTATAAGCTTTCTTAACTTAAATCATGCTTTCAAACGTTTGTGAAAACCTTTTCCTCTAAACCCATTTTCTAAAACCGTTTTCTTTAGAAATAGTTTTAGAAAAGATCAGTTGGGAGCGCACAGAAGATCTAAAGAATTCTATTCAACAGATCGATGAGTTCGATAGAGTCGGTTGATGGGGTTGTCAACCAATTGAGTGGGGGAGAATGTAACGATCATGCTTGTCCAGGGCGTGTTGCCCGTGGTCGCATGCCAATCCAACCACTTTTATCATGCTTTCATGTTATGTATTTTATTAGTTAAGTTAGTTTGCTTTCCTTGTATTTTTTGTTGTAAGTGATCGCTTGCCCTTTTGCATATGCAAGGGTGCCAGTTGGCTTTTTGTTCAGAATGCACTATACGAGGATAAGACTAATCATCATTTCCTCATACTTAGAGTAGTATGCTATAAAGCCATTATTGTTGCTTATTACTTTCTAGTTTACTACAAGCTTTCTTTACTCAAATCATGCTTTCAAACATTTACGAAAACCTTTTCCTTTAAACCCGTTTTCTAAAACTGTTTTCCCAGAAACGGGGGTGGAGGTTGTTAGAGTACCCGATGTGCCATCGGCGATCCAAATTCTAATTGATTGACTTATTCTTGAGCAGGAACAAGTATCGCATAATCACTAAGTGAAGCTTCTGAAAGGGCGATTGTGACACTTGACACTCATCACTCGATACTTGATACTCTTAACTTGATGCTTACTATTTCATAATTCTCTTCCCTCATCCTCGCTTCATTGGGAGCTACTCACTTGTCTTAGTGCGCACACACAAACTCATACTCACTCATTCTCTTTACTACGTTCGTATGTCTCACACAACGTTGAAAATGTAAAAAATGTGAGCAAAAAATGAGCAAAAAACTAGCACATTTACTTACTTGAGGTGAAACTAGTTGTCTATAATGATCTGGAAGCCTTTACAACTTGATTTCTGTTAACAAGATCAGGTTTTGTGAAATGAATTTTTTGGATGGAAAGTGAGCTCAATTTTTTCTTTTATGTTTTAGTTCTGTTTATTCTTTGTTGATGAAAAAAATTACTTCACTTTTCAACAAATTGATTTGAAAGAATTGTTAGGAAATTCCCCAATTTGTGAATGTTCGTACATAAGCATTAAGTACGGAGCAGATCTCCGACGACACGAGTAATTCAAAACGATTGAGTAAAAAGTAATCGAGTATCGAGTATGATGTGACATGATTGAGTATGATGGATATAGCACAGTGCACTGGGTATCGAGTGACTCATCATCGAGGATTGAGTGATGAGCAATCGAGGATTGAGTACCTTGGTCGTGGCAGGTGTGTAGGGTGCATCTCAGGGGCAAAGCAGTAAAATCACACGTGGATAACGCAAGCACTTTTCATGTCTTTTTTAATAGGTAACCATGTTTCATTTTGACCTGTAAAAAAAAGTCCAAAAAAATAGGGACCTTTTTAAATATAAAAAATATTTAAATATATTTACACTTTATAACAAATTTTTTTTTTATAAAAGTAAAAGTATTTTTGAAACTTTTTACTATAAAATATAAATATTTTTAAGATTGGTCTATTTATAAGAATTAAAAAAAAAAAAAAAAAAAAAAAAAGAAGAAGAAGAAGAAGAAATGTATCTCCTTTTAAAATCAATCCTAAGCCGGCCAAAAAAAGGCAGGAGATGACGGCTCGTGTGCATAGAGAAAGAAGGCGGGGGCCGTGGAGAAGGGGAGGAGACGGCGGCTGTGGAATCAAGCGAGAAAGAGAAATGGGCAGTTAGACAATTTGACGCTTAAAAACAAAGTCTTTGCAACTTTAAAAATGGTCTTACTTTTATGCACAAAAGAAGTCGCTGAAGTTCGCTGAAGTTGATCGCTGGTGGAAAATTGAGAGCAGATGGAGATTGAGATCGGGGAAGATTTGAAGTCCATTTTGCCCTTTCTGCCGCTGGCAATGAGGTCGTCGACTTTATTCTGGCCATCCCAAGTAGTGGAAACTCTCAAGTCTATGGCAGCAGGCCCCGATCAGAGCGGTGTAAATTCTGGTGAAGCCCTCTTTCACTCCATCTCTAACATAAGACAATCTCTCTCTCTCTCCAATCAACGCCTCGCTTCTTCTGCTCAACATGGCTACGCCCTTTTCTTCGACAAGGTACTTCGCTTTTACAGCTTTTTGTTCCTATTCACATGCAAATACTGATAACCATTCTGTGAAGTGAAGTAATATCAAAAGGGAACTGAGTATCTGTTGTTTTAATTTGGACAATAACACTTGTTGGAGAATACTTTGATCCGTATTTCCCTTGGACAAAACTCTTAAGGTACCTTCAACCCATAGTTCTCGTTCACTAGGACAATGATTATAGTAGAAGGGTACCCTCGGAATCAGGCAAACGGTCCTCCAATTTTTCCTACCATTATTTTGCATCTACTTGAACTAAATATGGTTTTGTTGCGAAGCATACACTAGTCAAGAAGAAGTGATATTTCAGGATTTTTCTTGTGAATTACGGCGGAAGTGTTGTTAATGAGTCTGCCACGAGATATGGACCAAATGAAGAGAACATACTTTTTCAGGGACTTCAAGATTTCACAATTTTGTAGCAACTAACTTTTTCCTTTTCTTTCTGAATGAAACATCCAACCTTTCATTGAGAAAGAAAATGAAAAAACAAAATATAGGGCATCAAAAAAAAAAAAAAAGGAATCCCACAAAAGGAAATCCGCTATAGAGATAGACTCCAATCGAGTAAGAAAAGACCTAACAAATAATTATTAAAAGACTTTCAAGCCCATAGAAAAACATAGAAATTGATAAGGGATCAAACATCCCAAGGGTGACTCTTCACTCCTTTAAGGATTCCATTTGTTCCTCTACTCCCACAATCCCCACAATAAAGCACGCACTTCTTGACTTGCCTAAAAAAACTCCCCTTCTGGAAAAAATGGAGACGGAAGAGGAACTTTTTGATCATCTCCTCATATTCTGTGTCTGGCCACCTAAAAACCAAAGGTTTCATAAAAACAACTCCAAATTGACTGCAAGAAATCACAATTCTAAAGTATATGATCTAAGTCTTCCTTTTCCGTTTGACAAAGAATACAACAAAATGGTTCGATCAAAGAGGGCAACTTCTTCATAAGCAGATTTTACTTGTTAATTTGTTTTTGGATCACTTGCCAAATAAAAAACACTTGTTAGAGGAAGAAGGGTTGAGCAAACTACGAAGGAATGAGTTATAGGAAATGCCCCTAGTAGACTCAGGGCTCCAAATGCGAAAATTCCTTTCTCCAAGGTCTAAACTCAAACTCTGCAATCAAAGATAAGAGAGCCATAACACCTGTAGTTTCCCTATTGGTCAAAGAACAATGAAAACCAAATGATAAAAAGAGCTCGAACAGTGATATTGTCCATGAGAGCTCGAACATCTAAGGGACTGAATTGCTTCATTGTGCTCCGATTTATTTCAAGAGAGCTCGAACAGTGATATTGTCCATGAAATGATTTCTCCAAAAGGTCAATTGATATAAACGAGGAAATGCAATGCAGAAGGGTCGATCCTCCACCTATTTCTCCTCCCAAAAGTATACTTTGAGAAGCTTAAGCATGAGTCTCTTCCCAAATGCCTTTCCATTTGTTTGTAGTTGGTCCCACTAGGCAGATGTGCCACCCTTTAGTTTTGAAGCCACTAATTTAACTTTCTTTTTGTCAGGTGTACTTATGTAATAAAAAAAACTTTCAGCATTCTTGATCCAATCAAGAAAGTCTTCTACTTTAAAATTCCCATTAAAACTTGGAAGATCAATCTTTATTTTGTAATCGCTAGTGTTTCAATTGGTTTGATGATGTTGTGCATAACCTTCTTGGTGCTTGAAGCTGTTATTCTCTATTTGTTGAAGCCCTTGGTCTAGGAATTCCTCTTCATCATTGGACCAATCACATTTTTGTTGTACCCTTCGCTCTCTGTCATATCTTTGATGTACAATCTGTTTGACAGCTTGCCTTAGATCTGTCGGGTCCTCCACTTGATCTTCTCTTAGGGTTGTTCGATCTCATTGGTTCTTGGTTGGTTAGGTGGATGAATTTTTCCTAACCTTAATTTGATTCTTCCTTATTGTGCAACCATTGTGGCCCTGCATTGTTGAATGTTTTCAAGGCCTCTCTCAACCAACAGCAAGTGTTGAGTTGATGATCTAGGAGATAAAGCTGGTGATGATTCTATTCCTGCCTTATCCTTCTTTGAACCAGAAGCATGGCTAACCTTCTTACCTGCCACTAAGGGTCCCTTTCTCGAGGAGCTCTGATACCAAATCTGATAGAGTTCAAATTCTGAAAGTGAATTTTAATTCAAATAATGATTTTATCATTGATTACAGGCTATTTATAGCTTTTAGGCCAGCCGACTAACCAACTAACAAACTAACTACCCTGTGAACAAGAATAAACAACCAAGATTGGTTCTAAAAGAATTAATACTTAGATACAAAAACCTTAAAGAACCAAACATAAAGGTCCCAATTATAACTAACTATCCCAAGAACAACAAACATCCCAAGAAACATAAAAGATTATCCCAAGATCCTACAAGACTTGCATCGTCCTTGATGCTATGTTGAAAGTCAAAGGCTTTGGCAACTCTAATGGAGGCAATGGATTAGAGGTTCTCTACAAACTTCTCTATCATCAATCATCATAGATGGTAAGCCGAGGGGTAAATTTAAAGCATCGGGAGGAATATTTAAATGCCACACTCTCCAATCTCCCATTATACTACCTTTCCCCATCCTGTTTGCCTTTGCCAGAGGGATTGTGAGTCACAACGTCACATCTTCTTCTTCTGCCCAATATTTGGGATGAATTGTTTTCTGCTTTTGGATGGTCTAGGGCTCCTCCTCGGGCTTCCCATGATTGGATCAGAATGTTATTGAC